>NW_009713012.1:47464-48357 GCF_000703405.1 Apaloderma vittatum | reverse complement strand
CGTGGCACACAAGAGCCAGCAGTGGCCTTGGTCACTGTAGGAATAAGTATCAGCAAGAGCCTTTCTGCATCCCAGTCCCAGGCAGTAACTGCAAACATCAGGTGTTATCACTGCCAGTAGCACACACTGTCTGCAAAAACATGCTGCTAACTTCAGAACGGGCAGCCTTTTAGAAGAGACGAAACCGGAAAGTAAAAATCACTAAACAGAAGTGGGTTTTTAGCTAAACCCAGGACACAAGTGTAAAGAAAGAAAGATGGTAAGGGTCACTGTCACTGGACAGGTACGAAGTGAGTAAAGTGCTCCTGCTGTCTCTCATCTTTCCAGACAAATTTTGAGGGAGGAGAAAAAAAAAAAAGAAACTATCTGAGAGGGGAATGATGAAAGACAACTGATATAGATCTTTCCTTAGAGGGCTGACATTAATGAGCTTGTAATGGGCTTATTAGACTAAGTTATCTTTTGCAGAAATAAGAGAAGTTAGGTGGTTATGCTAACAAGAAATAAAAAGGCAGGTTAAAAAGGGAAGAGTCAAAAGTAAAATATGTAACTCTGCATTGCTGGTCAGTTACAAGTGTTTATATCTTAAAACAGATATAATTTAGTGTTGTGGGACCTTGATATTTTCAGTTATCTAGTTTGAAAGTTAAATTATCTCCTCTAAGGTGACATATTGTTTACACTCTTTTCTCTTTGACAGAAGTTTGCCTGTTAGTATGTTGGACATTTGTCACACTGGCTCTTGAAAGCAAGTGTGACAACACAAACCAAATCAATGACTTAACTGATGGTTATCACAGGATATATGTCACCAAAGTACTCTTTACTGGGTAGAGGAGAAGGCTGGAGAAAGAGTTTTTTGTTAAGATTTTGACAATTTTTTATCTTTATTC
>NW_009713012.1:42091-47433 GCF_000703405.1 Apaloderma vittatum | reverse complement strand
CTGCTGAAGTTTAAACTAAAATAAGGTAATTAAGCAGCAGCAGTTTAGGATGAGGTTTGATCTGGCTGAGTTTCATACTTGAAAGGTTTCATTCAAAATGGTTTATGGATTAGTTGAATTCAGGATAAAATTTTGACAGGCTTCTTCCTAGATAACCTAATGCCTTGCTGCAAGTCCAGTTGTTTCTGAGGTGTTGCTTGAGAGAAAACATGTGGGAAATCTATGACCTGAATCCAGTAGCCATGAAAACACTGAGGACGCTGGCTGTAGGCAAAGAATTCATGAACCTGACATACTGTCTCTGCTCCCCTGGAAGCACAACACACTGGGATTCAAGGTCCAGAGTTTGAATGACATGACCCTGTTACAGAGCTTCAACTTCTGTTTCATGGAATCATAGAACAACCAGGGCTGGCAGGGGTCTCTGGACACCATCTAGTCCAACCCCACTTCTTATATTAGGGTCAACTAGAGCAGGTCATTCAGGGCTTCAGATATCAGGCTTCAATTATCTGCAAGGATGGAGACATCACAGTCTCTCTAGGCAACCTGGTCCAGTGTTTGACCACCCTCACAGTTAAGTCTTTTCTCAAATGGAATTTCCTGTATTTCTATTTGTGTCTAATGATTCTGGTCCTGCCACTGGGTTTCATTGAGGAGAGTCTGCCTCTCACTTCTTTACAACTTCACGTCACGTGTTGATACCTTACTGCTGGGTGTATGCCTTCCTTTGAAACGTGGGATGGCACCAATCTATACAGCAGAAGGAATTACAATCCTTACAGTGCTTTTTGCTGCAGAGCTGTAACTTAAACTAGGAAGGCTTGTTGCTCTGCACTGGCTAGATCAATCATATTTACACTTTTTCTTCCCCCTTGATCCATAATTTTGCCTGTAATTTTCTTAGACTGGTTTCACAATGTTTTTAAAGCATATCTGGAAACTGCATCTGTGAAATAGTAATTGTCCTTTCCAGTAGCAAGAACTGCTGGTGGCTAATAACTTATTACAATTGCATATAGCATATACACAAAATAATCTATTTCAGTAGTTTCTAGGTTTGTGTGTCCATAGTTTTCACTTTATAATCTTCACTTTAAGACATTTATCATGAAGGTTAACAACTGGAGGATTAGAAGCATTTTTTTTTTTCATTATTTGGCTCCTAGAGACAGTTTTTCACCTAGTCACAGTTTTATTCTTCTTTATCTTTGCTTTCCTGAAGTCCACTGACAGTAACATTTTTACAGGATTTTTCTGTTTCTGTGACTCATTAGAGAGTGAGAGTCCACCTCTGACATTACAGCCTTCCATGTCTCCTTGAAACTAAGGTTTTTGGTAGGTTAACAAGAACTGTTTGTTTAAACTAATTTTCAGGTGTATTTCGCCTCAGAAGTACTTTTTCCCTAACTCTTAGAACAAGAATATACATTAGAAACTTTCACTAACAGTATAATTTTCTTTCAGAACTGATGTGAAGAACTATAAAAAAAAGTGGAATATTTTTTCTATAAAATTTTCTTGTCTCTAGTTGTGAATGAATCAAAGCAAATTTTTCTACTTCAAGTATAGAAATAAAAAACTACGTACAATCATAATATAAATATTGCTAAGAGCATGACACTAGTTGTGTTGTATACTACTTGGGCTTGAGTATCTAGGAATTTATATATACACTACACAAAAGTATAAATCATTCACTTTGAAAAATCTTACAGCTTAGTTTTTTCGAGTTTTCTAGTTCTATTCTAGAGTACGAGGAATTTATGAGATCAGAACACTATGGAGAGTTTAAATGATAACTTTTTTTTTAATAGCAAATAAGTTTGATTTTAACATGATATTAATAATGATTCAGAAAATAATTATAAAGCTTTCCATAAGAAAACAACACATGAAATTTTTATAGTATTTAGATTTTAAAGTTGCTTCTATTTTTATAGTGAATTCTTTGGAGACTTGTAAAGGACACAAGAAATTTCGTGTAAAATACAATTAGTTTTACACACATATGAATACTGTCCTTTCTGTAAATGCTACAGACATTCTACTACAGTGAGAGCTCATCTTGGGTGATTTTGATTTCCTTAGTTGGATATATATCTTATAAAGTTCATGTGTAGACTTAAAAATCTGACTTTTCAGAGGTTACAAGCATTTCCCATAATATTGTTTGGGGGAACTCTCATCTGTAAAAGACTGACTCATGCACTCAATGAAAAATGTGGAATAAGATTTGCAAACTGAAAATATAAGAGACCTCTGAGTGTTAACATACTTGGCGCACAGCTGCAAAAGTCAGTTTGTATAATAGGGGCGTGACATTTTAAGAGTGTAGAAGGAGGATGTCATAACAGGAAATGTGTTTGATGGTATAAGAATATGTTAGAATATTTTTTATTCAAATCTTTCTCAGTTAATTCCTTTAAAAATATGTATCTTTTTATTTTTCTTTTAAACTCTCATTTAGATCTGGGCTTTTTCTTTTCTGATCAGTGTGGTCATGATCTCTACCATATTGTTTCTAACACATTCATTAATTTTGACTTGTTTAAGACCACATTGAGTCATATTTATGTTTGCAAAGTGGCTATGCTAATTCTGAGCTTAACTGCATTTTTATGTGACTGACTAGCCACATACAAAATGTTGATCAGCATATTATATTTTTATTTTTCTGCTCTCCTTTCCATTCAAATTATTAGATATCATTGAAAGTCATAGGTATAATATGCTTAACTCCCAAAACTGTCATGAACTCCTGGTGTTCAGGAGTTTTTGCTTTGGGACTGAAAACATGCCTGTTTATAGAATATAATTTATAATAGAGCATATTTGTTTACACCTGTTAAATGAATATTTATCACATGTGGTTTTTTTGAGCTTGGGATGTTTACTGTGATATATTTGGGTCAGTATTAATAATTATGCCATATGCCTGTGTATTTCTGAACCAGGTGGCTGGCAAGCATTTATAGTGGTCTCCAGATGAGCCATGGTTCAGTGACAACAACAAAAAAAATCTGATGTAATGTGCACACATTACTATGATAAATCCCTGTTTTCTTCTATGACTTTCTTGTTCAGTTCCAAACGCCATTTGCGTATCAACTATCCTATTCTTAGATGATCATTCAGCACCGAATGCCACCTCGGGCCCCAGTAAATCTGTTGAGGATTGGGGCTGGGCCAGCAACTGCAACATTGTCAGATGCTCTCTAACTCGTCCCCGTCCCTAAAACGGGAAGGGAAATGGAATAAGATAGACAGACTTATAGACAGGAAATCAAAACTAAAACAGCTTTAACAAAACAATAATGGTACTAATGAGGAAACAATAAAAATAATGAACTGTATACAAATACATGTAAATTTAATATTGAACCCGACTCCTCCTCCCACAGCAGTCCCCACTGTTGCTGCAGGGCAGGTGGCACAGGGAAGCCCCAGGCTCAGCAGCAGAGAGGAGCTGGATACAGAAGTTGGATTTAGGAACTCAGGATCAGGATCAAAGACAGAAGATGAGATGGAGTCCTCCTTGGATGCCAGCCATTGCAGAAGAGCCTTAACTCCCATGGTCCCTAAGTTTTTACTGAATATGATATATATGGAATGGAATACTCTTGTTGTCCACATCTCCTGTTTGTTATTCACCAGGGGTGTAACCTTTTACTTCCTTGTGACCCCTTTTACTTCCCAGCACCCCAGAGTGGCACCCAAGAACCAGCAGTGACTTTGGTCACTATAAGAACAAGTATAAGCAAGAGCCTGTCTGCATACCTATCCCAAGTAGTAACTGTAAACATCAGGTATTATCTCTCCTCATAGCAGACACTTTGTGAAAAAACATGCTGCTGACTTCAGAAAATGCAGCCTCTTAGAAGAGAGTGAGCCTAAAAAATAAAAATCTCTCAACAGTATTAGTTCTGTTTAGCTCGAACCAGGACTTACATGTTTGAAAAACAGATGTTACTAGACAAAGAACGTCAATATTAACATCATACCTCTGCAGTACTGGTTAAGTTTCTGGTATTGAACATCTCTTGCGAGAGTTCACGGACTAGATGCTCAGTCATGTATTTCCCTAAATTTACATGTGTCTCCATTGTCATAGAAATCTATTTTCATAAACTCTACTTCGTCTTACCAATACTTTCGTAGAAATAAAGTAATTATATGATGTTAATCCATCAGATGTTGTATTTCACACCTATGATTTTTTCATCCCAGTTATGTTTTCTTTACTGAGACTCCTAAAAGTAATTACAGCCAGTAGTAAGGATGCTGAGAGATGACCACATTCATGTTTATAGATACGTCAAAGGGGAGTGTCAGGAGGACGGAGTCAGACTCTTCTCAGTGAGGTCCAATGACCGGACAAGGGGCAATGGGTGCAAGTTGGAACATAGGAGGTTCCACAAAAACGTTAGGAAAAACTTTTTCACTATGAAGGTGACTGAGCACTGGCACAGGCTGCCCAGAGAGATTGTGGAGTCTCCTTATTTGGAGACATTCAAAACATGCCTAGAGGCGTTCCTGTGTGACCTACTCTAGGTGATCCTGCTTTGATAAGTGGGTTGGACTGGATGATCTTTTGAGGTCCCTTCCAACTCCTAACATTCTATTATTCTGTAAACCTGTGATTCTGTGATTCCATAATTCTGTGATTGTCAAGAAAGCTTTATAAGCTTATATTTTCTAATACTCTCAAGTGAGCCTATGTCTGTTAATTCCAAATAGACTGTTTTTTTCATGAAAAGTGATGTTCAGAAACAAACTGTTGAATGACTGCTGGACATCTTCAGAACCAGGTTTTTTGCCCCGTGTTGTAGGAATTTGTTTCTAAATTAGGTAAGTAATTGTGAATGATCCACAATTTTAAGAAGAGTATAAGAAAAGGCTAAGCACAGGCACACCTAGACAATGGTTCTTGATAATTTATCATGGTATGCAGAATTGTTTGCTATAGCTCTTGGATAAGACGGTGTATCAGATATGCAGACTGAGCAAAAGGCATAACAGAACTACTGAAATTTAACATACTATTTATGTTGCTTTAATAAATGTGTAATGAAATTTCTTTGAATTCTTCTGTGTGTTGTGTGCAGTCTACAAATTTTTAGTCTCAGAACAAGTTTAGAACTTGGAGGAGTTTAAGTCCTCCTTCAAAATTCTTCCCCTTGTTTTCTCTGGGTACCTGTAAGAAATTCAGATTCAAAGTACCTGAAGACTAGATTTATACATTATCTCTTAATTGTTATTTACAAGTTTTGAGCTATATTTTTCTAAAGGCGTCCCCTGTTACATACAATAAAAATATTAATCTAGGCTTTGCCAATCTG
>NW_009713012.1:0-42081 GCF_000703405.1 Apaloderma vittatum | reverse complement strand
ACAGAGGATAGGATAGATAAACTGTAGTACTAGAAAATTCAATGAATGTTGTCTCATTTCCTGCATTGAGTTTCGTTTTATTATCACTGAGAGTGGCGATTTGAGCTGTAATGTTTCAACTAAACATTTTTGTTTGATTTGAGCTGATAGAAAATACATACATTTCTACCTGAATGGCCTGTCATGTCATGGAAACTTGAATCTTTATGCATTATATCCCCATTTTTCAGTCAACGTAGTTTTCAGACTCTGTAATTTAGAAAACATCTATTAATGGGAAGACTGTGATGCTTCATGGGTTGCGTATGAAAGTACATATGGTGTGGTAGCATGACATATTTAGCTTCAGGCATCCTTTTTTTAGTGGAAAAGGAACTACTAATATCTAAAAAGCAATTAAGAGCACTTTAATTCACAAATTTCTGTGATCCTCAGATACTGGAATCTATCTTTGCTATAGAGCAGAAGTATTTTTCTCCCCTAACAGTACCTCAAATTTCGTTTCTTTTTTTGGAAACAAATTCAGAAGAGTAATTTACCAAGAAAGAACTAGATGATCTTTAAAGGTCCCTTTCCAACCTAAACCATTCATAATTCAGAAAGATAATTCTATCATTATCTTATGCACTAAAACACTTCATCATAAAAAATTGAAACAAAATAAATATAGAACCATGGTTCTACTCTATTCTAGTTCAAAAAAAGGATCATTGAAATTTTGCCGTGTACTTTAACATCTTTAATCTTTATAGGCATACAGAAATGTCACTGCTCCACTGAAATGAAGGATCTGTGTATGAATTTTCCCCTAACAGTCACCGTATGTAAGGAATGAAAATTCTGTGATTGTGTCCCTAACATTGATTTACTTTCTGAGAAGTTTTTCTCCTTGTGAATTACTCATTCACAGTGTGTAGATCAACCTGTGTTAGCACCAGGAAAGAGAATGTTAATCTGAACAAGTTTAGCTATTTTGTACGCAATAAAACTATTTTGTGATCAAACCACTGAATAAAAAGAGAGAGAGAAAAAATATTCTAAAATATTTATATGGATTTCTTTTTTTCTTTGCAGACTCCCCATACTAAAGCACCTATAGCATGGATTTAATTGTGTGATCTTGACACTTACTGTCAAGCCCTTTGGATAACTACTAGATTTGGTAAGGTAAGAGAAATTTTAAACATTTAAACAAATCTTTTAAGGAAATAGACATTTCTGTGTTTAGTAGGCATTGTTATTAAAATTACCTATTAAAACATCCGACATTCACAAGGGAAGGGGCTCTTTTTAATTTGTTTCAAAATATATTGCTTTGTTCAATTTGTTTGTAGTAGTTTTTAAGTTTCAAAATTAAAAAAAATCACAAACCAAAACAAATAAAAAACAGAAAAACAACATTCACAGACAAAATATAAAGAAGTGGAATTGTAAACTTTTTTTTTTCTGTATGACTTGGGATAATTGAAAAAAGAATTCAAATTTTCAAATCTACTGAATGTGACAGGAGTGCAAATAAAACGTAGGATGTTCTGTATAAGTCTAAGATATCTGCTTCAGCTGTGGTTTTACGTATTGGATGGTGTAGTCCTCCTTTGATGTTTTTTATAATTTGTTTTTTTGAGGGAGCTTTGTTTGTTTATATTTGATTTTTTCTATAGCAGAAAACAAAGATTGGACAATCTTAATTGAAATAATCAAGTGAAATGGAAAGAGTTAAGTAACTAAAAAGCTGACGAAGCTGTTATGTCAGGGCTTGGTCATCTGCATGATGCTGGTTTTCTTTTGCGAAATAGACCTCAGTAAAACCAATGTAATCAAGTACACTGATTTTGTTAGACAGAATAGAGAAGAATATCTAAGTGATCAATCCTTTACATTAAACATAATATGTAGAATGCTTACTTAAAACATTGCCATAAATCAAGAGGAATTAAATGAATGTTGTATAAATCAACATTTCTCTTATCTCTCAGTAGTTTTTCATCCTTCACATATTTGTGGGTCAGAAGTTGCCTCAAGGAGAAAGAAAGTTCATGAATAATTTAAAAATCACCATTTTTGTTTCTTATGAGAGCAATAAGAAGAGCTTTCGGGGCTAGTTATATAGAACATATTCAAAGGAATACTGTTTATTTAAAGAATAATTTTGTATTGTACAAAGGTCCCAAGCACAAGAAAGACAGGGACCTTTTAGAGAAGGTCCAGAGAAAAGCCATGAAAATGATCAGAGGACTGGAACATCTCTCCCGTGAAGAAAGGCTGAGAGATTTGGGGTTGTTGAGCCTGAACAAAAAGAAAAGCCTTAAGGGGGAATTTGTTGCAGACCTTCAGTATGTAAAAGGAGGTTATAAGAAAGATGGAGAAAGAGTATTTACCAAGGCTTGTAGGGATAGGACAAGGGGCAAGGATTATACATTGAAAGAAGATGGGTTAGCTCAATCAGTTGAGTGTAGCGCTAACAACACCAAGGTCGCGGGTTCTATTCCTGTTCAGTCCCCATGTGTTGCCTGATCTAGTCAAGAGGTGGCGTCCCTGGCAACAGAAAGGCTGGATTAAAATGATCTCTAAGGTCCCTTCCAGCCTAGGCCATTCTATGATTCTATGATGATTCTATGATGATTCTATGATTTGGATTAGACATATGGAAGAAATTTTTTATGATGAATGTGGTGGGACACTGGAACATGAGAAGTTGTGGATGTCCCCTTCCTGGAAGTGTTTGAAGTGAAGTTAGACGAGGCTTTGACCAACTTGGTATCGTGAAAGATGTCCCTGGCCATGGCAGGTGGGCTTTGAAAGTCCCTTCCGGCCCAGATCATTCATTCTATGATTCTGTTGAGTGTCTGTGCATTTGAAAACACTTGGAAAACATTCCTCATCGTTGTACAGAATTCCCAAAAGCTCCTAACAGAAATTGCTCTCTTGATTCTCCAAAAAGTGTTGAATGACTTATAAACCAGAAAAATGTTTTAAAAATACTTTCTAAGCTATTTAAGTTTCTATTTGTAAAACATTTTATTCACAGTGTTTTGAAGTAAACTTAGTTTCCTGAGATACTGTATAAACACTAGGTATGCCCCTCTACCTGATATTATTCTTATGATTGACTTTGCTATGCCATTAATAATGAAATCTGAATTGAATGTCTTTTTCCACTAGCACATAGTGATATCAGAGATTTGTTTTAATACTTTTACTTTCCTGTTATCTTCTCTTCTAGCATTATCTTCATTTCATACTGCTTAAATCTCTTCTGTTGATCTCTTTATTGACATAGAAAAATTCAATTTCAGTTCATAACATTAGTAAGATCAATTCTTGAAAGCTGTGGGCTTTTTTTCATGAAAGTAGTATCTCTCTTGCCAAGACTTAATATATTAAGCGTCATCCATGTGTTGCATCTTCTGTTATAATTACTACCATTGTATATTTACATTGCTCAGTCATTATGCTTACATATGATGTTAAGAAGCCTTGCTGAATATTATGAAAAAATACGGTTCCATAGATTAAATAACTCTAGAAATATGATGCATCCATCCTGAGCCATGATAGTGTGAAGACAGTTGCTAAGTGGATCTTCTAATTGTTGTCTTAACAAGAATCTTAAGTTTTAATGCTTGTTGGATGTCTAAAGGAAAATAGGAACTGGATAATGCAGTGGAATAAAGTTAATTATTACACAAGGCCTATGTTCATTCAGTCTACTGTAGGTATCAATATTGAAAAACAAATATATAGTCCTCTCTCAAACCACAATATACTCGGTGGAGACAGAGTTCATACTTCTCTTGGAACCTGAGTGTGACAAAACTGGCTTCTGTCTGGATTTCATAAGTACAGTAAAAACCATCATAATGAAATACTATAACCTATAATAATAAAAGTACTAATTTTGCATTAATATTAGTGTCAAGATACTGATAACAGTGAAAAGCCCCTGGAGAAAATAAATACCACTCCCACTGTACCAAACTATTAGGAAATTGGAAACACAGACCTAGTGTTATGATGAGGTTGCTTTTTAAGTCCAAGCTACTGTCAATTAATTATTGCATTGAACTTCTGTATCTTTCTGAAGCATGTGATAGTAGCTCCTGTCAAAACTGCACCTAGAAGCAGAAAAATAAATACATAAATAGAACGAGTCGTAACTTGAAATATTATTGATTGGTTGAAGAAAAAGTAAAAATTACTAGGGAACCCAGCATTCACTTAATGTTAATAGTTATTATCATTAGTTATTTCATATCCAGTATTTACAGCAATGAGAATTTTTTTAATGAGGTGATGGGGACATATTTCTATTCTGTATTCATTTTCCAAAACCTTAACTTCATAGTTTGCAAATATGTTCTTAATGTTTTTTGTTTATTTTCTTCAACAGTTGAGTTAGTTACAGTTATCAAACTGTTGACATGTATTTTTTTCTGGGCCATTGAATTTCAGTACACCTGACTTACTATTAGATCATGAGTTTGGTTTTTTTAAAAAAAAAGATGGTTATAATTCTTCAGGGAAAACTATTTTCCTGAAATAATTTCCAGTATAGGAATATTTTGACAATATCTGTCTTGTACTTATTTGTCGAGAATACGAGACATGCTTTTTCAGGTGGTGAATTCTACTATTAAGTCTTTGTGTGTGACAAAACTAATTCCAATTCATGCTCTTTCTGGTAACAAGAAAAAACATAACAAATCTTTATTCTCTCTACTTTCAAATCATGCCATTTTCTTAGTCTCTAACTATACATTATCTGCTTAATCTATCCACTGGTATTGCATTGCACTGCATTTTGAACAAAACATTATCGGATGTATCTAATGTAATTGTAAATCCATCTTTTTGTTGAGTTTAGGAGTTAAATCCTTAACAAAGTGGATTTGTCATATGAAATCTCTTTCTGGGTTATATTTTGATAGGCTTAATATATACTTGCTAATAAAATCACTGACACCTATATCCATGTAATATTACAGAGAGAAAGAGATATGAAGTGAAAATGTGCAGCATATTTTACTTGATTGACTATAAACTCTGATGCATTTCAGGAGGTGAAAGTAGTCTTTCTTGATGTATTTCAGGAATAAATCTTTTATATCTGATTAAAATGCAGATGAACATCATAAAGTATTGTAATTTGAAAGGGTTGATCTCCTGATGCAACCTTCTTCCATCTGCTTCAGGTGTAAAGCTTAAATGAGAATTTACTACAATTACTGAATGCAATTTGTGTTCAGATGCAATCCCCCAATGTGAAAGTCCCTGTGTGAATATAAACTCCTTTTTAATACTTCTGGTATTTTTGCTATTTAAAAAAAATCCTGCAACCTTATAATAAAGTCATTGTTAGTTATGAGATTATGGAACTGCTAATGAAAATCTGCATGAAAACACATAAAAAAAATCTGAATTACTCTGAGTTTAAGATTTAATCTCATATTTCAAATCTTAAAGTACTGATAATATTATATTAGTAACTTTTAGTTCTTAGGTGATTTTTTTAATACATAAGGAGAGATATACCAAACCAGAAATCAGTGTAAGTGGTTTTTACTTCTCTGTAACTTGCAGATCACCTCTAGATTGTACTGAGTACTTGATAGGATCTTGTATTATGAAATTACATTGAAAGATTGTTTAGGAATCCAATCTCTGAGCACTGTCTTTTTATTGCAAGCACCTAAGAGTAGTTTTATAGACTTCATCACATTAGAACAAACAATAATTGTAAACCTTAGCATAAGTATACCTGTAAATTAGTAGGGGAACACAAATTTCCCAGGAGTTACGATCATTAGCCAAAAGGAGACTAGGAAGCGAAGAGTTATAATACTAAAGTGTATGTCAGAAAAAGGTAAAAGTTATCAAAAAGATCATTTCCTATTTAATAGATGTTGACTGAACAGAGCAATAGTTACTTAAAAAAATATTTGGTAGGAAGACTAAGAGGACTGCCCTTTTAGCAACTTATTGTACACGGAGTCTGCAAAACAAATAGTCTGCTTAGAAAGTTGGCATGAAATGCAGCGATCAGCAGTGGTTTGACATTGAGAAATTAGGTTCAGCTATTTATTGGCAGGAAACTGTACTCAATGAGCAGAGAAAAATAAATATAACACTAGCTTGCAAAGAATGGTACTACTTTGTAAAACGTTTGCCTGTCAAAAGGAACTTTTTTTACAACTTCTGTTATTGAAAAAAGTCATTGCATATTCCATTCACTCTTCCCAGTTGATTCTTTGACAGTCTGTATGTCATCAAATTGAAAATTGATTTCCCAAAAGTGTTCTTTTTTCAAAGAACATAGAGATGAGTTCAATTTTTTTCTATGATCCTTGAAATTACATTCAGGTCATGCTTATGTCCTGAACAAGAACTCTTTGTGGTAGAGCACTACACCCTTAAATACTAGAATCATAGAATCATTAAGGTTGGAAAAGACCTCTAAGATCATCAAGTCTAGCCATCAACCCAACACTATCATGACCACTAAAACATGTCTCGAAGTGCCACATCTACATGTTTTTTGAACGCCTCCGGAGATGGTGACTCCACCACTTCCCTGGGCAACCTGTTCCAATGCTTTACCACTCTTTCAGTAAAGAAATTCTCCACAGTATCCAATCTTAACCTTCCCTGGCACAACTTGAGCTCATTTCCTCTCATCCTATCACTTGTCATTTGGGAGAAGAGACCAACAGCCACCTCACTACAGCCTCCTTTCAGGTAGTTGTAGAAGAATGATAAGGTATCCCCTCAGCGTCTTCTTCTCCAGACTAAACAATTCCAGTTCCCTCAGCTGCTCCTCATAAGACATGCTCTCCAGACCCCTCACAATCTTCTTTGTCCTTCTCTGGACCCATTCAAGCACCTCAATGTCCTTCTTGTACTGCGGCACCTCAAAGCTGAACACCGTACTCAAGCTGTGGCCTCACGAGTGCCAAGTACAGGGACAGAGTCAGTTCCCTACTCCGACTGGATTCATTGTCAGAGATGTCACTGTCCTTCATGGCCGCCTGGGGTCTCAGCTGGCTAATCTTCAGCCATCTGTCCTCCATCACCCTCAGATCCTTTTCTGCTGGGAAGCTTATCAGCCAGTCTTCCTCAAGCCTGTAGTGTTGCCCGGGGTTTTTGTGACCCAAGTACAGGATCCAGCACTTGGCCTAGTTAAACCTCAGACAATTAACTTCAGTCCATCAATCTCTCTGGGCTTGGTCATCCAGACAGTTTTTTACCCAGCAAAGAGCACACCTGTCTAAGCCATGAGCCACCAACTTCTCTAACAGAATGCTGTGGGAGATGGTGTCAAAGGCTTTACTAAAATTCAGGTAGACAACATCCACAACCTTTCCCTCATCCACTAAGCAGGTTATGTGGCCACAGAAGAAGATCACACTGGTCATGCAGGACCTGCCTTTCATCCTGGTCAAGCAGGACCTGTCTGATCCCGTGGTTATCCTGCACATGCCATGTGAGCACATTCAGGATGAACCACTTGATAATCTTCCCCAGTACTGAGGTCAGTCTGACAGGCCTGGAGTTCCCTAGGTCCTCCTTCCAGTCATTCTTGTAGATGGGTATCACATTTACCAGCCTCCAGTGGTCTAGGACCTATCCCGTTAACCAGGACTGCTGATAAATGATGGAGAGTGGCTTAGCAAGCTCCACTGCCAACTCCCTCAGCACTCTCATGTGAGCCTCATCCGGCTTCATAGACTTATGAGTGTCCAGGTGGTGTAGCAGGTCATTAACTGCTTCCTCCTGGATTATGGGGGCTACATTTCACCCTCCATGCCTGTCCTCTAGCTCTGGGGGCTGAATATCCTGAGGAAAACTGGTCTGACTATTAAAGACTGAGGCAAAGAAGGCATTAAGTACCCAAACCTTTCCCTCATCCTTGGTGGCAATGTTCCCCCTCCCCATCTAATAAATGATGGAGATTCTCCTTGGCTCTTTTCTTCTTTTTAATGTATTTGTAAAAACATTTTTTATTATCTCTTAAAACAGAATATTATTATGTCTCAGGCTGCTGGACCAAATAAGTAATTAACATGGAAGAACTGAAGGCTGATACGGACATTAACAGGAACATTCTTAAGGGTCAAAGAAGATAAAGACTAAGGTATCATAGAAACTTGATTTTTTAGTGTAATGCCTAGTGAATATATTTTTTTTATTACAAATCATAACTAAAAGGAGAACATTTGTGTGAAAGAAAAAACAAAGGTCTAGAAAGTATATTATGATTTTCTTTCCTCTCCTTTAAAAAGATAGAGAAGAGAGTAAGGCTGTTAATTACTAGGACTCTGAGGAAACAAGCTGATCTTCCTAGCCTTTAACTTTTATGTATGAAGGAAAACAAATAGTGGTTGTACGATTAAGTTAATAGCTGATACTATGTGACAGAAATTATGGAGAAGGTCAAATGTAATGGGTAAATGGTAACTGAATAATTACTGATATATTAGAAAGACTATAGCCTAAACAAGGTTAAATTTAACAAATTCTGAATATGGTAAAAAAAAATATTAACATAATTGTCTAACAGTATTTTTTTCAGTTTTCTATTCTGAGCAAGAATAAGGTCTCTCCAGTTTGCATCATGACAACTGTCTCAAATTTTGCTTCCCTGCTTTTTTAATGTATGTGTCACTTATTACTTTTAATATTCTATGACTTACTGTTGGCTATGTACTCGCAAGTACTGTAGAGCAGACTAGAATTTTGTAGAATAATTTCCTAGTTCATTGTGTGGAGATGTACAAAGGAAGAAATGAAGATGTTAAAGTTCCTCTTAGGAAAGAGGTGATTTGCAGATAACCATAAGTTCCTTCTTTCCCACTGAGAATATGGGAGCTTTCCTGGTGGTGCATTAGAGGTGTTTCGAAATATGCAATAATATTTTTTGTTTCTCTCTAGCAAATGAAATGCCCCTTAGAAAGGCTAAAATATTTTCTAAAGTTCTCCTCTCCTCTCCTCTCCTCTCCTCTCCTCTCCTCTCCTCTCCTCATGCCAGCGGTTGCAGATTAAATACTTCTAAAAGAAACAACATACTAATTCTTTTAAACCGTTTGTGTTTTCCTTTATTTCAATATACATTTTCCATTAATATGAATTTTAAAACCAGCATATATATACATACACACAACAATATAAACAAAAACGACCTGATTGCAGAGTGGTGACATAGCTTACATATAGCTTGAAAAATGTAACAGCTCCCTGAAGATAGCAGTCCTTTTTTTCTTCCTTTTGTATTCTCAGCTGTATATTACTTCTTTGTCTGTTGCAGCATAATATACTCATCTGACCCCTTCAGCCTAGTAAGCTTAGATCATTCCATAAGAAAAAAAAAATTAGAAAAATGTAATTACTGCATAATTAACATCTCAGAGGAGTCACTTTAGCACCAGAAGTGAGCAGGCAACACCACACAGCAAGAGCAGGGGAGGGAGAGTGAAAATGAAATGGGAAAGAAGTGAGGATTGGTTTTTTTGCAACAGCAATTAATAACAAACATTTTTAATACTGGAATACACCACAGATAAGGGCTTTTTGCCAACTGTTAATTAAAAAAATGCAGTTTGCTTCAAAGTTTGATTAAGTGGCTTTTAGCCTTCCTGGAAGTTAATCCATTCTAAAATTCTAAGAAAAATCTAAATATTTAGTTTTATATTATGATTATTGTTCAAGTAAAAGGGTTTTTACAAAAAACAAAACAAAACAAAACAAACTTGTTTCAATTTTTCTAATAATGAATACATTTTTTCAGGTCCTGTGGAAGTGTGCTGCTGGTTAAGAATAGCTAATAATACATTCACTATGTCTCTAGATAAATATATTAGTAGAAATTTCTGTCTCACATAAGAATTATACTACTGTTTTGTTGACCTGCATGTTTACCTCAAAGTCTAAAAATATCATTAAATATTTTTTTTATAGCTAACAGTTATTTCAGCTGCCTTCATGATCATTGCTCTCTATTTGATCAAGATATCTTAGTGAAAATGGAATCTGTGAAGTAAAGGTGATATTCCTTGTGAAATATACTGTGCAATCAAAGAAGATATTTCGCTGTTAACATGTCTACAGTTGTACATTTCTCTGATTCATTAAAAACAAGATCAGCACATCATTACTTGTCCACAGCAACTTCAATTTTTTGTAGTATTGGCACCAGGGGAGTCTTCATTATTATTTTCTTTTAAATAAAAAAAATATTACTTGTTCAATAGCAATACTTAGTAAGATATTACTAAATCTAATTCTGTAATTTGTCAGATCTTTAAAATGTGTTGTATTTGTGTTAAGTTTTCTCATCGTAATTTACCAAAGTTGTTCTCATTTTCTAAGTGATAGTAATTTTTGAAATTTGTTTATAATTATCTATGAAAAGGGAAAAAAGATTTTGTAAAAAAAAGACTCTTGAAATCTCCATATAGTTGCAAAAACTGAATTCTACTGAATACACAAATTTTAATTAATAAATTATATTCTTAACAATACATTTTAGTAGTAGATAAAGCTATAGCAGAAAAGCAACATTAGATTTTCCAGAATTTAGATATTAATATATTAATGAGATTTTCAGTCTACTTTCCTTCCTGGGAAAAATTTTCTTCTGAAGTAATTGAATTTCTTGGTTTAGAACTGTCATCTTACATTGAAAACAATAAATCCTTGTAAAGTGACATGAAAATGGGGATTCCTGATGACCTAACATTTGAATCTGCAAATATTTTATTTTTATCAGAGGATGAAAAAACCTTGTATATTAAGAAGAAAATAATAAAAAAAAAACAAAAAACCACACCCCACAAGGAATAAAAAAAAAGCCAAACCAAATCCACTCAAAACAGAACAAAAAAGCCCAGTACAAAATGTGTGAAAAGTACTTGAACTCCAGAACTCACAAAACTTGTACGTTGACCAAAATCTGACCACTAGCTGACCCTATTGGGCTGTGATTGACAAGTTATCTTAAAGTCAAACGTGGCAATTTTCTCGTGGTGACTGTACAGTAATGTTTTCTGCCCTCATTCCAAGGTACTTATGAATTTACTAGTTAGTTAGTAATTGTTAAACTTTAAAGGAGCATACATACTTTATAAATATTTTGACATTTTAAGATTACAAGAAAATATCGCCTGAGTCAGCTTCTGTACAGCTCTCTAGTGATGAGCTACACGGAATGTTTCTTTATGAAATAAGAACAACCTCATATTTTCACACAGAAAGAGAACAATAGCTCTCAAAGGTGCTTTAGGAGCTGATATAACAAGTTTTCTATCTAAAGTCAGTATTAAATGTACATCTGTCAGGAATATTCCAGTTTAATCTGTTCTAAGGAACTGTCTTGAAGAATCTTTCAACATCCTTTCTCTTGCTAATTTTTTTCGTTTTCTGAACCCTTTAAATCCAGCACATTAGATCTAGTTCTATTAATCTCATTTATAAATGTTAGTTTTCCTTTCCTTCTTGGCTTATGATATGTTTTAGTGTTATTTTATCTCCTCTCAGTTTCTTGTAAGGGAGATTTGTCTTGCACAAATAAAGCACTGGAACATACAGTGCAACAGCCTTCATGCGGCTGCTGGCAGAAGCGAGCATGATCATCTTGTTTGACTGTTGTATAGTCCTAAACTCCTAAAAATGAGTGGTTAAGTCCTGGTGTAAATTCAAAATGTGTTCACTTAATTTAGGATAAGCATGTTGTTTGCTAGTTGCCTACTGCTGACTACTGATGAGGTGCAGAAGTGTTTGGAGGGAATTTTGTTTGGTTTTTTCTTTGTTTTTTTGCCTTTTTTTCTTTTTAAAAAAAAAAGGTGTTTTAGAGCTGTTTAATTCAACCTCATCCCATGGAAACTCATATGTTAACGCAGTTAATGAGGCCTCATTAGTCATTGCTGCTGAAATAATAGGACCACTTGTCTACAAAAGAAACAAAAATCATCAAGATTTTTTTTTGTAATGACTAGAGTGGCTTTGTTAAGGAAAGAAAGCAAATATTTGATGAAGGAAGAAAGGACAATGTTCTCAGATGTTGGATGAGAATGGTAAATAATCACTCAGTTATAAGGTATCTATCTCCAAAATTTATTCTAACTTACAAATGATGTATTTTTACTCCATTGCTTTTAAATGAAATAGTATTTATTGTTTCTTCTTACTTGTTCTTTTGTTTATTGGGGAAGAGAATAATGCAGGTATCAAGTATGCTGAACCAACCTTGTTTTCAAATGGCAATACTGTATATTTGAGACCTGTATAAATGAAAGCACATTTTTAAGTCATCTTTTAGAGTCTCCTGTAAATTGTTTATCCAAAGTTGTAGAATAATATAAAAATAAGATTTTCTGATAATGATTAGGCTTTTATCACTCAGATTTAGATAATGAAAATTTTATGCTTCATTAACTTACAATTTAGAGCACTCTTTCTCCACATGAAAGAAGACCATTTGCTAAGGTTTCAAATGCAGCCAGCTTTAATACAGAACACAATTTAATATTTTTAACACAACAAACATAGTGCTCTAAATGAAGTCATCATTGAAAAAAACCACTCAAAACGTCAATGTGCATAGAAGCCAGCAAAATTAAAATAGTAGGATTAAACAGTGAAAAGGAAGAACTTGGGCAGAGAAAGTTTCTTACTGATTCTTACACCTTCACAGATAAGATCAGCTTGGATCCAACAAATGCGTGTTCATATAACATCTACAAATAAAATTATTCAGTAGGAGAGAAAAGCTAAGATTCTAATGCTTCTGTAATCAAGTGACTATTCTATAGTTTTAAATTAAGTGCTATTACTGTCTACTAGACATGGAAGAAATAGTTTCACAAAACTTATTTTTTTTTAAGTGCCATGAGAGGTAAGTTTTAGATCCTTAATATGTATTTGTTCTGCCACATGAATTAATATCACATGCTGATATATGACTGCAAGTGATTTGCCAAATAACAAAAAAAAATCTTTAATAAGCTTTTTTCTTATTTTATGTTGCATGTTTAAAGTAAATACCATTTAGATTTTATGAAATGTGATAGATTCCGAAGATTGGTAATAAAATCTTGACAATAAATCACCGGATGAGATCTTCATAGACAAAAATTCTTTACATTTAAGTCAGAAAAGTGTGGATAACTCATTAGAAATAGCACAGTGAGAGTTCTCTGCTTTTTATTTTTGAAATATATCTGACTACACAAAATAAGAAATTTGTCAAGTAAATCCCTGCAGTTTGACATAATAGTGTTGTATGACCTATAGAAATTTAAAATCTTTTAAATGTACTACAGTTTATATTGCTCACATTACCTCAATATTCACAGTATCACTGAATCACAAAATCACAGAATGATTGATGTTGGAAGGAACCTCAGGAGGTCATCTGGTCCAACCCCCTGGCTCAAATCCAGGATTGTGTCCAAATAGTTTTTGAATTTCTGTAATAAAGAGAAAAAATCAGATAAATAATAGCTACTTCTCTTCAGTCATCTACCAGGGCACTCATTTTACAGAAGATTACAAAGTTGGCTACGCATGAATTCTCCTTGGTGAATCCATTCTGATTACTCCCTTCTTGGGATTCATGGGCCTGGAAATGAGTTGTTCTATCCTATTATCGAGGACTGAGGTGAGACTGGCTGGTCCATATTTCCCTGGGCCCTCCTTCTTGTCCTTTTTAAAGAAAGCAGTGACTTTTTCTTTCTTCCAGTCCTCAGGCACCTGTCTCAATTGCCATAATCATCCAAAGAGTATTGAAAGTGATCTCTCACTGATATCAACCAGCTCACTCAACCCTTATGGGTGGATTCCATCAAAGTCCTTGGGTTTCTGCATGTCTAGTTTGCTTAAGTATTTGCAGACCTGATTGTCTTCTATCCTTGCTCCAGATTTTCAACCTGGTCTCTAGGGCTCAAGATTTTTCGTGGATTGACCTTGGCTGGATGACAGGTGCTCACCAATCCATTCTGTCACTCCCACTCCTCAAATGGACAGGGAAAAGAAAATATGATCAAAGGCTTGTGGGTTGACATAAGGACAGGGAGATCACTCAACAGTTACCATCATGGGCAAAACAGACTCCGCTTGGGGAAATTAATTTAATGCAAATTAAAACCAGAGTAGGATAAGAAGACATAAAAACAAATCTAAAACTATCTTCCCCCTACCCTTCCCTTTCTCCTGATTAGTAGTTTTACTCCTGATTTCTCTACGTCCTCTCCTTGATCGACATAGGGGGACAGTGAATAGGGATTGTACTCAGTTCATCAAGCATTGTTCTACCTCTCCTTCATCCTCATGCTCTTCCCCTGCTCCAGCGTAGCACTTTCCCATGGGGCACAAAAACCTTGTCATATAAACCCAATACAGGATTCCTGAAGACTCATCTTGCTAACAAAACTGAAAGTAGAAGGCATTCAGTACTTGAGTCTTTTCTAGAGTCCTGTGTCATAAGTTCCCCTGTCCCATTTAGCTGTGGGCCCACATTTTCCTTTGTTTTCCTTTTGCTACTTATATATTTCTACAAGACCTACTTGTTGTCTTTGACATCCCTGACCAGATTCAATTTCAGATGAATCTTGTCTTTCCTAACACCACCTGTGCATGCTTGGACAGTGTCTATATTGAGCCTCTGTTTCCACTTTTTGTATACTTTCTTTTTACATTTGAATTTTGTCAGGAGCCTTTGGCATTTTTGCCTGGCTTCCTGCTTCTTGGGATACATAGATCTTGAATACATAACTATGTTTATTAGCAAGCTTTCTTGTATCCCTCTTTCCTCCAGGACCTTATCCCACAGGACTCTTTTAAGCAAATCCTTGAAGAAGCCAAAGTTTGCCGTCCTGGGGTCCAGGGTTGTGATCTTTTTGCCTTGCTATTTCTTCTGGGGATCCTGAACTCCAACATCTCACTGTCACTGCTAGCAGATATTAGTGCAGCTTAAGTCCTCCATGAAGACCAGGGCCTGTGCATGTGAGGCTGCTCCTATCTCTTTATAGAGAGACTCATCCACTCATTTTTCCTGGTCAAGTGGCCTGAAGAAGGGAGCCACTACAATGTCACCTGTATTTATTTGCTCTTTGATCCTTACCCATAAGATTTCATTTGGCTCCTAATCCATCCTCAGGCAGAGTTCCACGAACTACATTTATTCTCTTACATAAAGGACAGCTTTCTCTCCTGGTCTTCCCAGCCTGTTCTTCTCACAGAGCTTGTACCGCCTCAGTGTAATGTTCTAGTCATGGGAGCCATCCCACCATGTCTCCATGATCCCAATGAGATCGTAGCACTGCAACAACACACAAATCACTTAGATATCACTTTTATTTCCCACATTATGGGCGTTAGTGTGTATACCCTTCAGAGAGGCACCTCAAACTTTTAATTTCCCAGAAACTGTCTGGCTTAGTTATTTTTTCCATAATAGTCGCTTGTGGGCTCTTCCTTTCTTACATGTAGATGCTGCTGGTGGTCCCTCTTAAGATTTAATTTTTTGATTTTGCATACCCTTTGATGACATCATTCCAGATCCTTTGCTTTTCAGTCATGTCCATTATTCCTTCACATGGCTATTAGTAACCATCTCCTTCCCTCCATTATACCTAGGCTAAAGCCCTCCTTATCTTAAAACTCTAAACCACCTCCAAATGTTTTATCACAATATATTATATTGTATGAAAAGATAGAAAACAGTCATTAAAACTAGAGGTAGGACCAAGTGTTACTGAAATTTGTTACTGAGACTATTGATCAGTTCTAATCAGTCAGAGGCTCCAAGAAAACAGCTCTAAATTAAGATTAACTTAAGTTAATCTAATTTAAAGCAAATTGTCTGTAATCAAAACAGAGTCTACACTGCGATATAAAAGAATATAAAATTAAACTTTACCAGTCCGAAAAAGGATGTATTACCTACATAAATTCAAGAGTAATAAAATGTTATAACAATATTTCTTATGTATATGTCTTTGAAATTCCTTTGTCCATTTTTTCTTTCCTTAAAGGTCTGATTTCTTTTCAAATGTTGTCCAGTTATTGCAGAATAATTAATTTAAATCCCAGATATTTATACAATACCTGAAAATATCTGAAATATTCTTTACAGCAATTTATTACAAATTTTTCAAGTTTGATAGTAGGGAATAGACAATAAAAAAATGCTCAATTTATGCTCATTTAAATTGGATAGTCTCTGAAGAATGGTCACAAATATTTAAGACAGTAAGAGAAAACTCATCTAATTGGAGATAAAGGTGATTCACAGATCAATATATTTGTTCTTTAGCACAACAGCCTACTAAAAATCAGAGGTTTGCAAAATCTCAGCTCCTTAATCCAATTACCTAAATGACAAGGTGATTGAATTGAACTTTGTTGGTTCATTTGGTTATAAGGCTGTGTAAAAATAGTTTATCAAATCAAGAAATGACTTCCAGGCCAAAAAAAACCCCAACCCAGTGAAACATATTTAAATTTAATCATTTGCTTTAAGATTCATTTCTCCCTCAAAGGAGAAAAAGATAAAGAGAGAAAAAAAAGGACAAAGAAAATGATTGCAATATTTGTCTAAAGAAAATTTAAAATTTCCCTTACCAAACGATAAATTATTTTATTTTCTGGATATTTTAAATAAAAGAAACAAAAAATATATTTATCTTCTAGGTTTTGGGTTAATCTACTGTTCTCTGAAATTATTTTAAACAACAAAACAGAAATATCAAAAATTTGGGCAGTGTGATTAAAAAGTATTACATTTTCACACTTCTCTTTCTTTTATCTAGTCCAAATAAAACCATCATTCACTTCATAAATGATTCTTATAATCCACTGTCTTCTCCAATATACATACATAACTTTAAACATTTGAATCAAATATGTACATAAGAAGATACTATCACTTTTTTTTTATTTTGACAATGCTTGTTTTTAATAAGATGTTATATCAAGAAGTTTATAATTAATGCTTTATTTTATTCCTAAGTATACAATGCACAGGAGGGGTTACAGTTAATGTCAGAATGTGTGTTTTTCAAATGAGTATTGCACAACATTACTCACATATCTTAGCTACAGCTTAGTATATTTATTATATTTATTTATATATTATATTTATTATCTGGTCTGAGGCTAATGGTTATTTTATAGAAGGCTTGCACAAACCTGCATAATACAAATCTATTCCTGAAAATGTAATTGTTTCATGCAAAATGTTTGTTTGTAGTCCATCTCAGTGTTCTTACACAACAAAAAGAGAAAATATTGTAAAAGTATTGAGTGTCAACATCACATAATTGCCAGATCAAAGTCATTCAGCCCACTCAGACAACATATTTAGATATAAGAACCTGTTATTATAATACCAGATATTTATGCAATTACTAGATGTGCTAAGGATTTGTTCTAGAGTTTAGACTGAAATGTGAAATATTTCCTTGATACTTTCAGATTCTGTATCTTGAAGTATAGGTTAAACACCTGTTTTTCAAGTTCTAGTTGGTTAACTCTTAGCAGCTTCCGGCTGGGCTCATCCCTCCAGATCTTGAGGGCGAAGGTTCCGCAAATGTGTCCAAGCTCAGCACACACGACTTCTCATCTCAAGGGTACACTGGAAATTTGTCAAGGTCAATGTGTTCAACCAATGCCAGGTTATCTGCAGTCCAGCTACTGTCCCTCACAATGTCTAGAGGCATTCCTATGTGACCTACTCTAGGTGATCCTGCTTTGACATGGGGGTTGGACTAGATGATCTTTCAAGGTGCCTTCCAACTCCTAACATTCTATGATTCTGTGATATACATGGAGATTTTCATGATTTCTTTATTCTGTATATTGTGATTGAGGTAGGTAAGTAATGAAGACTTCTAAAGACAATAATCAGAAAATATAAATATACTACTAGATATTGTGTTTTATTTCAATTTAATTTAATTTAATTTGCATTCTCTAGAAGCAATAAAATGAAGAATTTAAGTTGAGATATCAAACTGTGTACAGTGGAGGGACTGTCTCATAAAAGATTAAGCACAGAGCAACTTAGGAGTCATGTTTTAGTCATATTACTACTCTTTTTTTGGGTCCAGATAAACTCTCTCTCATGTAGTGAATTTTTAAAGTGAAATCTCTGGTAAAAATTTCTGAGTTTCTCTAAATGCTGCAGAGTTGCTGATAACATTTAAGCTCTTGGGAGGAATTCCTTAACTACATCTAATCAAGGACAATTATGCGATTTCTCATGAGCTGTCGTCTTTACCTGCAACTGTCCCGCTTATTTAAAAAAAGCAAATTAGGATGTCTATATAGATGAAGCCATTTATAGTCATACTGGATCATTAAAGTTTGTCAAGATGTTCTTGATTCACTTAGAAGCTATATATACAAACCCACATACTTATATACGTATCACATGCACATACATAGTGAAAGTTATTTCCCGTCTGAAGTTAAATGCAGGTAAAAGACCCACAACATACACACATATATACAAAAAGTATAAAAGTTTATATTATTTATATATACAAGTATGAAATATAAGTGTGAAAATATATACATATATAATTAGAGCAGATGCTAACAGATAAAATGAGCATCACTGAAGCACCTGTGGTTTAGATACCTTGCAGTAAAAATATCACGCTATTTTGGATGGACTTTCTGTAACATTTTTGCTTTTTTCACTTCCTTCTTTCTTTTAACATGCTATTAATATTAAGAATGTATAAATAATGAAACATGTTAGTGTGTATTTTGTTGTTCCTTCACGTAACTTTGGAAGCACAAAAGCAGCCTCTTAAAAATCCTTCTGGCTGTGGAATAAAATATTTTGAAAAATTAATGTTTAAGCAGTCTTCTAGAAGAAGTTCATAACCTAAAGATAAATGAAAAAAACATGTTGAAAAAAAAGATGCATCTGATTATACACAGACTTAGAATAAATGAAAGCGTTCTATCAATGACAAGCCTTACATCAATGAAATAAATAAAAGATTTATAATCAATGAATCAAAAACTCTAACTTCTTTTTAAGTATTAGATGTCACATCTTCACTTCCCATATACCCATGGAATAATCTGCGTGTGAAGAACTGCCTAAATACAGCTTAATAAAAAATGGATTTTCTCTGTGCAATTTGTACTGCAATCTGTAAGCTTTGGATCATATTCACAGTAAGAAACATTTTAGGTGGGTAAAGTAAAGAAGAAAGAAAAGTGAGTATGATTTGCTTTCATAGACTGTTCATCAGGAAATTCTGGATGAAAGAGAAGTTTATTTTAAAATACACTCTCATGTATCCTTTCAGCCTCGTGTTTGTATATCTACTTCATAAAATCATGGAATCATAAAACAGTTTTAGTTGGAAGGCACCTTAAAGGTCATATAGTTCCATCACCTCTGCCATGGGCAGGGAGACCTTCCACTAGACTAGGTTGCCAACCTGGCCTTGAACACTTCCAGGAAGGGGCTTCCGCAACTTATGTGAGTAATCTATTCTAGTGCTTCACAGAATCACAGAATGTCAGCGGTTGAAAGGGACCTCAAAAGGTCATCTAGTCCAACCTCCCTGCCAGAGCAGGATCACCTACAGTAGGTCACACAGGAATGCATCCAGGCGGGTTTTGAATGTCTCCAGGGAAGGAGACTCCACAACCTCCCTGGGCAGCCTGTGCCAGTGCTGTCACTCTCACAGTAGAGAACTTTTTCCTAATACCTAATCTAAATCTGCCCTCTTCCAGTCTGAAACCACTACCTCTCATTTTATCACTTCACTCCCCAATAAAATGTCCATCCCCTTTTTCCTGTAGCCCTCTTTAAGTACTGGAAGGCATCTATAAGGTCTCCTCAGAGCCACTCTTCTCCAGGCTGAACAGACCCAACACTCTCATCCTATCCTCATAAGCAAGGTGCTTCAGCAACCTGATCATCTTTATGGTCTCCTCTGGACTAGCTCCAGCAGGTCCATGTCCTTCTTATGCTGGGAGCCCCAGAGCTGAACACTACTTCAGGTAAAGTCTCATAAGAGCATGGCAGAGGGGCAGAATGAGCTCCCTGGACCTGCTGGTCATGCTTCTTTTGATGCAGCCCAGGATGTTGTTAGCTTTCAAGGCTGCGAACGTACATTGATGATTTATATTCAGTTTTCCATTCACTAACACCCCCAAATCTCTCGAGGGCTACTCTCAGTTCCTTCATTTCCCAGCCTGTATTTCTGCTTGGGATTATGCCAACCCATCTGCAAGATTTTGCACTTGGCTTTCAATTATCTAAGAAGCCTTGAAGTGAAGAACTGAGGGATATCCCAGATCTTCCTTTCTATAGCTTTTCAATGTATTGCAGATTTTCATGTGTTTTTATCCTCTTGCTCTCTGTAACATTTGATTGTCTTTACATAATTACATGAATTCTTGAAGAAATTATATGTCTAATTCTAGTTAACTCTCAGAGCATCCTTGTTTCCTCTGATATGATTACCAATTCCTCACTGGCATGAAGTAACATTAAAATTGAAAACAAACTGAAATCAAACAAAATTTCTGGAGTAGTGTAGCGTAATAAAATGTAAACTTGTTCTCAAGGTTATATATTGGAATGAAAAGGACTGCTTTGCCAGTTGAATCTTGCAAAAAATTGAATTAATACTGTCATGCATTCAGAGAAATACTTCAATAAAGCAACTATGGAGCTTCTTAGAAAATTCATCTAGGAAGAAGTTGGAAGAATCTAAGGTTGTTTTTCTTAAACAAGTGATCAAAACCTAGAGAATAAAATATACATTTTTACTCAGACTTTCATGCACATATTGCACTGTTATCTATACTCATATAGAGTGCTTGCTTTCCTTGTGGGACAAATTTAGAGATGAAAAGCATTAATATCGATGACTATCTTATGCAAAAGTTACATCAAAATCCAAGAAACTGAAGAATAAATAGTTTCTCTGCTTCTGTGTGAAAAGTAGATAATGGTGTGATTAGGGGAGGAGGTTCTGTCTGCCTTTCATATGATTCTTTTTGATTGATATATCAGGAGAATGAGAACAAGCTAAAGAAGTGGTGAACTGGAAGTAGAGAAGGATAATGAACTTGTATCTAAAGAAAAATTCATGGCCTTACTGTTCTGTATAAACAGAAAACATTAAGTCGGCTAAGTAACTGAGGCCTTATTACAAGATCAGTAATGTTTTCTTCTTCCAGAGACAATGTTAAAAATGAAGAACATACTTGTTTTTAGAAACACCTTGCAGATGCATTAGTGTTATCAATTAAAGAACATTATTTTGCCTTTAAAATTAAATAAAAGTCAGCGATTATGAGTAATCTGGCTAATACTTCAAAATATTTTCTACTTTGAAAAATATCAAACCCCTTAGCACATCAAACAGTTGTAATTTAAGTAGCAGAAATGAGAAGTACTGGGGCAGAGAACTAGAGAAAAGGGAGAGAAAGCATCTTGTAAACTAGACTGCATGACACAGTTTCAAAATTCATACCAAAAGCAATGGACTTATGAAAATAAACATAATCTGTTTTCTAAAATACTCTTCCTTGACTATTTGGCAACTTATTGTGAAGCTCAGGTATTTTATGTTTGCTGTCCCTGTGAAGTGAATATTCAAATTATTCTTTTCACTTAAGATACACATGACCAAAAATACTGAAATGACCTACAACTTTAACAATTTTAGAAATTTGATTTGAAATGCAAGTGTTCTCATTTCTCTACCCCTATGTTATTTTGACATAGAAGTAAGTAAGAGCAAGCAAAAACTGTGAATTCCATAAAGGCAGCTCATTAAAACTGAAGAAACTGAAACGTTCCTAAGCATCATTTAAGTTTTCACATCTATTTAGAACACATATAATCCCCTTCTCTATTTTTAGGGGAAAAAAATACATTTCACTTCCATTGGAATGTGTTTCTGTATTACAGTAACAAGATACCCATCGTTTTCCTCATTCCTGGATGACTGAATGCTGGTCATGTCCCTTACTTCTATCCATCATTTTATCTTCCAGTCTTTCTAGCAGTCAGTCAGACCTGTTTCACATCTTTCCATTTATATTGAGTCCTGTTCACCATTAACATTTCTGCCAGTGGTGTGTGGTGAAATCAGTGCTATCTATGCAGCTGTATTGCTGAAAAAGTTACTGCCAATAAAGCAAAAGGAAGAATTTTGAGTTACAGGCAATGTCAAAACACACAAAAAAATAACATTTTCTGGTTTCCTCTGTCGAACATAGATCTCAAAAATATCTTTGACAAAGATAGAGACTAATTTGTGAATACAACTGATACAGAAATACATGTACTTCCCTTCAAAATAATAGAAAAGTAGTTTACTTATTCAAGTCCTGACATTCCTGGCCATTACCTGGCAACAAAGTGAAGTTGTAGTATTAATACAATATAATAATATACATTCTGTCTTAAAAGTTACTCAGAGCTTTATTTTAATAACAGAATTACATTAATTTTCTCAAAAATAAAAAGATACCTATTATAGTAATTATTTAATTTCTAGAGCCTTGTATATGAAATTATAACATATATTCTGTAGTCATATGTATATATATATATGTAACTCATTAAAATGAGCAGACCAGTGAACAAGCTGATTCAAAATCACAAATCCTCTGAATGTTTTTACAAGTAGTGCTGCTTATATGACACTCTGCGAAATCAGCTAGATGTTAGTTTAAAAATTGCAAGGCCAGAACTTCAGGGAATAAATAAGTAAAGTAAAAATTAATCAGATGAAGTCAGGACCTTCAATCTCCTTTTGTTCTAATGACTAAACAATAAGTGTGAGTTATATGGGAACACTTTGGAAGTAGGTCTATTGACATGACCGGTGGAAAAAGTAACATGGAGAAAAAAAAGCATCATTTTCAGAGTTTATAATACTGACTGAGGATGCACAACACCCACGTTAAAACTTTTCCTTTGTTTTATTCAAAGTGATAAATGTTGTGACATGTGGCCCAGAATGTGTACCATTTCCCCCTAGCAGATTGAATTTCTGTTGAAATCCCCAGCAGATCATCCTTGCCAAAATGAATCAACCCCACTAGGTTACTTCTGATATACGAAAACAATTGACTGCATGTTTCTTTCTTGAGATCCAAATAAAGAATTCATCACAACAGCCCAAGATGACCAATTATCTCACAGATACAATAAAAAATTGAAAAACAGACTCTCTAAATCAATTCATGGTGAAAATCAAACTTTTCAGATTGTATTTTTTTCTCAAGTATGGTATCTGTCTTGGGGCAATATATTTGTCATTTATCCTAGGTGCTATCAAAAGCTGTTCTGAGAAAGAAAATATTCCAAATAATTCCTCTAATACACTCTGAAGAAAAATTTTATGTCCTGAAACAAAAACAATTATTAAAATAGTCTTGTATATAAGCATGATGACTACTAAGTATGTTTCTGTGTTTGCTGTTTAATACGTGGTTTTATATAGTCTTGTTGTTTCAAAGTACCCACAGATTTAAAAAAAGAAAAGGACATGGAAAGATTATCTATTATCTTGTACACACAAAAAAAGACAAACACACGAAAAAGAGAACCTTATTTTTTTCCTCTTTCTTTATCTCCTTTTTTTTAAAAAAACCAAATCCCTCACAGTCTCTTCATATCAGTAATTTTGATTCATTGAATTTAGAGTCAGAGAAAAAATATTTCTCATCTTAAAATTTAAATATTTTTATTTTCACAGTTTTTAGTCCCTCATGGACACAGCATAGTATATTGCTTTCACAGTAGATTCTGCAGATGTTCAGATTTTGTAATTGTGGCTACTCAGTGCACAATCTGATGAGGTGTCTGTTTTGCTTTGGCTCTAGTTAACCCATTACTCTTACATACAAATAAACTGTCAATATACAAAGAGATATTTAACTACAACAGTACAACTCCCAGGTTAAAAATGATTTAATATTATTTACAAGCTTAGTGTGTTAGGAATTTAATTTTGCACGTACTACTCTCTGTCAGGAAGATTTGTCTCTTAATAAACACAAGGAGAATAGATATTGAATTTATTAATCATTTGAATAATTAAATGAGTATTAACAGATATTTCACTGACAGAACACATTATGAATACTCTCCAGCTATTCTCTTTTCCCTCTCCCATTCTAGTTTTCTCAGTTTAACTACATTAAATGATTAACATTTCTGGAATGTAAAAGCTCGCAGATATGAGTTTCCATCCAGGTAAATAGAGGTCGTGTTTTTCACAACTGCACTTAGTTGATCAACGTCTTACCAGCCAAACAGCAGAATCTGAGCCACCACAAGGTATTAAAAAAAAAATTATAAAAATGGCAATAAAAATGTTATTAATATCAATATGAGTCTATAAGTCAAATCAGAACAGTTAATGGCAGCTTCAGTTAATGGCAGCTTCAAAAATAAGAAATTGAACCCAGAAATCTCACCATCAGGAAGAGAACTATCGTTGCCTCCATTCAACAAATTGTAGAAGGCCAGATAAATTAATAATTTTATCTCTATGAAATTACAGACGTGTACCAAAACTGAGAAATGAGTGAAGAACATTACCTATAAAATTATACTCTGCCATATAAGCTAATGAAGTGTGGGCTGGATGAACAGATAGCATGGTGGATTGAAAATTGTCTGAATGGTCAATTCCAGAGGGTGATGATCAATCACACAACATCAGGCTGGTGGCCGGTATCTAGATCATTCTGGCAGTACTAAATCCCACCCTGTTCAATGTCTTCATTAATGATCTGGGTGATGGTGTAGAGTGTACCAGAGAGGCATGCTACCACCCAGAGAGAGATCTTGACAGGCTAGAGAAATGGGGTGACAGAAATCTCATAAAAGGCAGTTTCAACAAGGGATGTACAAAGCCCATTGCCTGGGGGGAAACAACTCCATGCACCAGTGTATGCTGGGGACTGACCAGCTGGAAACCAAGTTTGCAGAAGATGACCTGGGGTTACTCATTGTCACCATGTTGACCATAAGTCACTAATACGTGCTTGCCAAAAAGAAGGGCAACAGTAACCTGGACTGTAGAACATTGTTAGGAGAAGTGTTGACAGCAGGTCAAGGGAAAGGATCCTTCCTCTCTACTCAGCACTGGTAAAGCCACATCTATAATACTGTGTGCAGTTCTGAGTTTTCCAGTACAAGAAAGATATGGACATACTGGAGAGAGTGCAGCAAAGAGTCACAAAGATGATTAGAGGACTGTAGAATAGTTGCTATGAGGAAAGGCTTAGAAAACTGGGACTGTTAAGTCCAGAGAAAAGAAGGCTCAAAAGGAAACTTGTTAAAGTGTCTGAATATCTGAAAGAAGAGTGTAAAGAAGACTGAGTGACAGGATAGGAAGCAGTGGACAGAAACCAAAACATTGGAGGTTCATCCTGTATATCAAAAAATACTTTTTTACTGTGAGGGTAACTGAGCATTGGCAGAGGTTTCACAGAGTTGTTGTAGAGTGTCCTTTCATAATTTTGTCTTTGGATGATATATGACTTACATTAATTTATGCTATGTCACCTTTCGGAGTCTGAATGATCTGTCAGAAGGAGTGTGGGATGATTCAGCAAAAGCTTATGCCAAACTTTTTGAAATCTGTATCTACTTTGTGCTAAGCATAACAAAAGACTTATACAGTTTACTGCGACACAGTTGAAAAAGATATTCCTTGTGTCTGAACTGCTCTGTGTTTACAGAGTAAAAGAAGTCTAAACTATTTTTTATTCTCTTTTATGCTTCTGCCCACAGCTCATAATACAAGGATAGAAGAAAAGGATAACTTAAAATGTCAATGTATACCATCCTCACTTGTACTGAAACATTGATCTACTTAGTTGCCTGCACACTGCGAAACTGCCTTACAAGATTGTAACTTGAAATAATGTTTACTGGGAGGGTTTTTCCATAACCTTTTGACATTTCACATTTTTTACAAACTGCAGCATAAATTTTTGCTTACCATTTCCCTTTATTTCCAATGCATTATTAATGCCAGAATATTGCAATCTGTTCTGTCTTGGTAACAGGAAGAATAATACTGTGACTTCATAAGTAAATAAATCAGTGTCTATTCTCTGAAAATAAAAACCAATGTCTCAGTTCTGAATTTTTAAAATCTCACAGAATAAGATGTATTTTTATTTAACTGATTCTTGTCACTATGAATGACTGTTGATTGTTCCTTTATTAAAATAAACACAATATTTTAGTGAATAAAAAACATGAGATGAAAGAAGTTAACTACAGATGGGTTTGTAAGAAAATGCACTAACCTGAAGTGGGATATTCACAAAGGATTTGTTTATGTATGTATTTGCATTTCTTGATGCCTTAATAGTAACTTCAATGGAAAGCTTCCAAAGGATTAATTGCTTGGTTTTGCACAAGTTCTTTATTTATCATCATTAACAGGCCTGTTTGAAAGAGTTTTTTCATGGCGTAATGCATCATTTACTGAAATTCTGTTTCTGGCAAGCTGACAAAAGGAGTATATTAGATGTTATGCTGTCTAATTACATGGCTTGATTTTAGCAATCATTTCCAATTTGTCGGTCTCAAGACACAGGAAGAGAGAGAAGTAGAATATCGTAGATCAAATCTTACAACTCTTCCCATCAGAGCTATATATAAGATGGAATAAAACTGTTGGGAGAATGTATTTAGTACAAAACTTCTGCTGAAAATAATTAAGCCATTGGAGGGATTTTCTAGATTGTCCAGAGTTGGGAGGAAATCATTAAGGAAAAGAACATACCACAGGATGCTTGCTTTGAATAATAATAGTGCAATATCATAAAATCTATGCAAAATCTGTACTGAGGGCAATTGAACTAGTCAAAAGTAGACTATTCTATTTAGATTATTTTAGAGAGTACATTTCTTAGAGATTTTTATAAGTGTGAGTAGTAGTAAAAGTATTAGCTATCAAATAATTAGGGCCAGAAATTGGTAATGCAAAATACAATCAGTATACTATTTTTTTTCTTATAAAATAGAAATGTTAATTCTTTTATATATGGTGAAAATATTAATTTCATACATTAAATCAGTCTGTAATTTTAATAAACTTCTCCTATTGTAATTTCTTAAAATTGCTACCACTTTTAATCCTTCTAAGGATGTTATGAGAAAAAAAAAGTACTAATTTTTAGTTTAAGGCTCTTTTCTGCAGAAATACTAATTACATCAATGAAAGAATTCTTGATACCAGTTTTCTAATGTGGAGACATCAACAAATTAAGTAAAAAAATACAAATATGAAGTTGAAACATCAGTTGCACTTTTGTCGCTTCAGGTTTTTTTAATCTGAAAAAGAATATTAGATACTTTTGCAAAAATTTACAATTTAAACAGACTGTAGTGATGACATTTTGTAAAACAAAGAGCAGAAGACAAGGCTTCCTTTTAATTGGATTATTAAGATTTTATTTCTAGCCTTCAGAAACTTGTACTTTAAGCAAGTTACTAAGACATGTTATTTCATGTTGTCAATCTTGTAAGTATTTCTGTTCACCCAGATCACATGTCTAAAACTTTTTTTAGCACAACTTTTTTCCAAAGATCTGTTTCCAATTAATCTCTTCAATTAACACAAGAATGGGGTTATCAGGGGTTTTCAAATTCCTGTCTTCACTTCATCATTGCTACTGCCATTAAAAAGACATATCTGAAAGCAAGACCAGAGGAGAGACAATAACTATATAAACTAAGAGGAAGTAATATATCGAAAAAATATTTTTTTCAATATAGAAAGTGGTGAGAGAATTCTTTAGAGAAAAGGAATTCTCAAAAGCATTTCCAAAATTATTACTGAAGGGAGCATTCTCACTGAGTTTAGCAAAGCAGAAATTTTATGATATTTCCAAAAGGATGGCTATAGTACCTCAAACCAACATCATTCTCTTCTCTCTACAACATGCGTATATATTGAGAAGATAATAAAACCTCTTAATTATGCAGTGATACTTATGTAGATACTTACGTAGATGGGGACTGGTTAGCTCAGTCAGTTGAGCATGGAGCTGACAACCCCAAGGTTGCGGATTCAATTCCCCTTCGGTCCCCATGTGTTGCCTGATCCAGTTGAGAGGTGGCATTTCTGGTGACAGGGAGGCTGGATTAAAAACGATCTCCCTTCCAGCCTAGGCCATTCTATGATTCTATGATTCTATGATTCTATGACATATATAGCATCACAGAATGACTTATGTTGGAAGGGACCTTCAAAGATCATCTAGTCCAACACACCTGCCATGGACAGGGACATCTAGTGGACTAGAACAGGTTGCTTAAAGTTCCATCCAAACTGACCCTGAATACTTCTAACGATAAGGCATCCACAGCTCTGGGAAATCTGTTCGAGTGTTACGCTCCCTTCACTGTAAAAAATTTTTCTTCCTATGTCCAGTATAAACCCATGCTCCTCCAGCTTAAAACAGTTCCTGATGTCCCATCATTGCAGGCCTTGGTAAAAAATGTCTCTATCTTTCTTAGAAGTTGGATTTATATGCTGCAATACAGTCTCCCCAAAGCCTTCTCCAGGCTGAACAATCCTAACTCTCTCAACCTGTCTTCATACGTGAAGTGTTTCATTCCTCTGACCATTTTTGTGGACCTCTTTTTGACCCTGTCTCAAAGGATCCATGTCTGTCTTACACTGGAGACTCCAGAACTGGATGTAGTATACCAGGTGAGGACTCACAAGAGCAAAGGAGAGAAATTACTTCCTTGGCCTTCTGGCCACACTTCTTTTTTAATGCAATCCAGGATACATCTGTCTTTCTGGACTGCAAATGTACATTGCTCAATTATCATAGAATCATAGAATGGCCTTAGAGAAGAAGGGACCTTAGAGATCATTTTAATCCAGCCTCCCTGTCACCAGAAATGCCACCTCTCGACTAGATCAGGCAACACATGGGGACCAAACAGGAATTATGTTCAGTTTTTCATCCAGCAGTCCCCTCAAATCTTTCTCTGTGGGGCAGCTCTCAATCCATTCATCCTCCAGATTGTTCTGATCCTGGAAATTGCCCTCACCCAGGTGCAGAACCTTGCACTTGGCCTTGTTGAACTTCATGAGGTACACATGGGCTCATTTCTCAAGCCTGTCAAGGTTCCTCTGATTGACATCCCTTTCTTTAAGTGTATCAACTGCACTATTCAGCTTTATATCTTCCACAAACTTGCTGAGGATTCACTGAATCTCATTATCTATGTAACTGATGAAGACATTAAATAGTATTGGTCCCAATATGGATCTTTGAGGGGCAACACTAATTACTGGTTTCCATTTGGTCACTGAGCTGTTGACTTAACTATTTGAATGTTACTACCCAATCAATTTCTTATGCATTTAACAGTCTACCCATCAAACACATATTTGTCCAATTTACAGGCAAGACTGTTGCAGGAGACCATATCATATGCCCTAACGAAAGAAGTCCAATGGTTACGTTTCCCTTGCCCACTGATACAGTCACTCCATTGTAGAAGGAGGCAGGATTTGTCCTTGGTGAAGTCATATTGTTTGTCTCTAGTCAGGTCTCCATCTTCCCTATCTTTCAGATCTCTAAAGGTCATAAGGCATGATCATTTATCTCAATCATAATAAACTCCTGCCATTCACAATATGATAAAGAAGAGGAAAGGTATGAAAAAAATCAAGTCACGAATCTTTTGTGGATATTTTTGGGTATTTCATACTTGATAAATTAATCTCATGTCCTCTGTTCATTTTGAAGTTAAACAGTACTGCAGGAAAGAGGGAACTGCAGGAAAGAGGGAGTGAGTGAGTTACTACAATGCTGGCATAGTAACTATAAGATGTATATACGATTCTGGAAAGCTGCTAGATTTGAGATTTTGTAACATTCTGAACCCTGTCCTCCACAAAGGACATGACTAAGTCAAGAGCTTCTTACTGTATTTTTGGCTATTTGACTATATCACCCAGGAAGCAGTCAACCCCTAGGTATAAGCTCTTCTTAATATACGTCCTTTCTCTTGCACTGACGTAGCTAACATAGCGTTATAAACACAGCCAATGGTCTCAGAATATGATTTGCAGTTTTATATGTGGAGTTTTTTTCTAGCAGATTTCCATAGTTGTGTTTAAATAAATGTATGTTTGATTGTGTTTTGTATTTATTGTCATATATACCACTTAAATTGGACTTTATGGACACTGTTTTGGTTTTTTTTTTGTCTTAAATCTGGGAACATATGTTTTATCCTTTATTATAAACAGTGATCTGTTTTGTCTTTCTATTCTATTTAGGCAGAGACCATCTATCCTATGTGTTTCATACTCCTAATAAATCTAAATTCTTTGTTCATACAACATTTAAACTAGTCTTTGGGACTCTGTCCCATTGTTTCTCCCCTCTAATGCCCCATATGGCCTACTAGTATTTCTGATAATGCTGCTATGGATAGTCGATTCTATAAACTGTCATCTAACTTCTACTGAGTTTGTCTGCAGGATTTCTCTTGTTTCTTCTAAGATATGTCTGATAGCTGGAAATCTGATATCAGGAAAGTGTTATGTTACATTCCACTATTCAGATTTCTTTTTTACTAATATAGGACATCCTGTCTCATTTAATAAAATTATTAACATTTTAAAACTTGTAAAGCACCTTAAACATCAAAATTTCTACCTCACTGCACATATATTTATAACTTTGTTTTATGCTTCTGAATTGTACTTCACACCCAAGCTAGAAATAGCAGTAAATAGTACATTCATTTTTATGATTCTGACTTATTAAATATGTTCTTGTCTAGTTTCATAGTTGATTCAGATGAGTTGTTTCATAATTGATTCAGTTGTACAAACAGATTTTCTTTATCTAGAATGAAACTGCAGTTTTAAATGTGTTTCAGTCTTCTGAACATGCTTACATTTTGGCTATGTCTTCTTATCACAAAATGGTTACTCTGAAGTTTTGGCATGAAAAACATGTACTGGAAGTTTAAGCTTCTTGTTCAAAGCATTTTTCAGTTATATTAATGTAATTACTTATTTTGCTACTTTACAAGCATCTAAAAGGTAACATCTTCCAATCTCCCTATTCACTTTGTAATGATGTACACCATAGACCATCTCCTATTTGTAAACTGTCCCTATCAGGGAGCTTTCCTTGTCTAGTATGTTTTCTACTTCTCAACATATTACTTCAGGTATCTTCCGCAGGCATGGAGTCTTTCGCCTTCTCCATGCTGACAAATCTATGTCAAACCTGTTAGAATTTAAGTGTCAGATATGCACACCTTGAAGAGAAGAAAAATTTTTAATTAGGCTGTAATTGATATTTAACTTGAGCTAAACTAACGTAGTAAGCATGCAAGGGCATCTATCAAAATATGTCAAAAGTAGATATAGTTATAAAAGTTGTGAAAAAATAGGAGAAAAAAACACTTAGTCTATCTACATTCACAAAAAAAATTATGTGAACCTTGTGGAATTTCATAGTATTCTGCATTAATTTGTCATAAAATGTGATCTAACCACCATCTAAGAGTATTGACAAACATAATGTGCCTAAAATAATAACACAAAACCAATTCTGATCCTCCATGTCTTTATCGAACACACTCATCCAATATTCACAACACTAGTGGAAAAATGACTCATTGACCACCTCCTTGACAGCTATAACCTCAACCAGGCACTTCCTGTAGCTGCAGATCATTCAGGAGGGATTTCAGCCCTTTTTTCCTGGCAGAACTGCTTTAGCTCTGTCCTATTTGGATGTCTCAAGTGTACGGCTCTCTTCAAGTCATTCCAGAGCATCTCTATTGGGCTGAGATCTGGGCTCTGACTTGGCTACTCCAAAAGGCGGATTTTGTTTTTCTGAAGCCATTCTGTTGTGGACTTGCTCCGGTGTTTTGGGTCATTGTGCTGTTGCATCACCCAACGTCTACAGAGTTTCAGCTGATGTACATATATTCTCTCACTATCTTGAAGAATTTTTTTATACACTTTGAAGTTCATCATCCCCTCAATGACTACAAGCTGGCCAGGCCCTGATGCAGCACAGCAGTCCCAAATCATGATGTTTCCTCCACCATACTTTATGGTTGGGGTGATGTTTTCATGATGATATGCAGTGACCATTTCATGCTAGATGTAGTGCTGTGTGTTCTTTCCAAATAGTTCAATCTTTGTTTCATCAGTCCACAAAACATTTTGCCAATAAAACTGTGGAGTGTCACTGCACTCTTTCGCAAATTTCAGGCGTGCAGCAACGTTCTTTGGAGTAAGCAGTAGCCCCATTCGTGGTGTCCTGCCATGGGCACCCTGCTTGTTCAATGTTTTATGTACTATAGACTCATGAACACAGATGTTAGCTAGTTCCAATGATGTCTTCAACTCTTTGTCTGTCACTAAGGTTGTTTCTTTACCTCAGTGATGAGTCTTCATTGTGCTCTTGGGGTCATTTTGACTGGGTGCCCACTTCTTGGTAGAGTAGCCACAGTCCTAAAGTGTCTCCATTTGTAGTTCGTTTGCCTAAGTGTAGACTGGTGAATTTCTAAGGTCTTTGATATCACTTTGTAACACTTTCCAGCCTTATGTAAATCAACCATTCTTGATCATAAATCCTCTGAAAGCTCTTTTTGTCGAGGCGTGTCTCACATGAGCATACATCTACTGTGGAGAAAATTCAAAAAATTTGAGTATTTTTTATCAGTCAGCGTAGCTCTAGCCCACACCTCCAAACTCATTTTCTTAACAGGATTCCAGGTTAATCTGACTCTGATTAGCGTTTCTGAGGTCAACTCAGGTATTCACTTACTTTTTCCACTAGCATTTTGAATGTTGAATGAGCCTGTTCAAAAAAGTAGGAAGGATCAGAATTGGTTTTGTGCTATTATTTTAGGCATGTTATATTTGTCAGCACTTTTAACTAGGGTGATGGTTAGATCACATTTTATGACAAATTAGCGCAGAACACCCCGAAATTCCAAAAGGTTCACATACTTTTTCTTGCAAGTATACAGTATCTCTGTATTTAAGAAGTATTGAAGTAGAAAACTCGCTAAGTTCCTGGAAAAAAAAATTAAAAATAGGTGGTTTTAAGACATCTAGTTATTGTCAATGTCATAGGTGATAGCATTTCCTTTGCATTTCTTTCATGGTATGACTGTTGTCTGTTTATATCTGACTATTACATTTGTGGATTCAGTTTGTGTGATTTTGTAAAAGTCAGATCCTTACCCTTTGGATACGTAAAAATATTAAAATACATACCTGGTCAAAACTTAAGAAAACAAATTCTTCTGACTATTTAAATTCAGTACTAAAGCTTTTAAAAACTACTACTCTAAATAAAAAATAGATGACTCCTTTAGAGCTGTAGGTAAAAGTATCTAAAACAGACTTTGAGTATATATTTCCCTAGGTTTCTGAGTATGCATATCAGTTCCTGGTGGAAATGGGGACTTCTACTCATTTTCCTTAGGTCAGCACTGATGTTTCATTTAAAGATCTTTCTCCTTGAATGTATGAAGAAATAATTTGACTTTTTATTTTTCTATGTTGACATTTCAAGTTTCTGGAATAGGGATGAGTTCAGGTTCTATTGTAAAATTACTCTATCATGAATGACTGGGTAAAACATAATAGATATTGTTTATCTAAGTCTTGCAGGCTTCTGCAGAGCATATCATATTTAGAATTTCTGCAAGACACTCACCGTATTTGTCACCAGTATTGTATCACTGAGGATTTTAGAATTCCACAGACTAGCCTGGATGTAGTACAGCTTTAAGTATATTATCACAGCCAAAAGCATTTAAGATATATACATCCCTAAAATCCTGCTCCTGCTTATGTATAACATTGCAGTGCACTCTTAAGAGGAATAATCTTATTCTGAACAGAGTAGCACAGGTGAAATTGACTGTACATAGTGAGTTGTCTGACAGTCCAGGTACACTGTATACTGTAACCCCTAACTTTTAGGCGACTTCATTTTTCTCTCTCTGACATTTTCTAGGTAATATTTGAAATCATTCTTTACAAATGGTGGCAACACTACACACAATGTTATATTAGAATTCTTTTCATGCAAACATAAATAATCTTGACATCTTTGTATGCTAGGGGAAAAACCTACAAGATAGGCTGCCTGTTTCACCAGAAATTTAGACAGAAATATCTTTGGTAAATGACACATTTAATAAATATCTAAATAAAATATCATTGTGCTTCTAAGATAAATCTCAGCGTTCTTTTCATAGATATCTTAGTAAAAGAGTGAAGGGTACTTTAGCAAATCTGAGAAACAAAGGCATCATTTTGTCTGACTCCCTGCATGTCCTTTCATTCCAAAGGCTGTTTAAAATTTCAGTGTTCTTTCAGAAACTCAGATGTCAAAATGCTCTGATTTATTTTCTTATGCTTTTCTCATGTGTTCTGAAATACAGGGGATGTTAGTGCATGCAGCAACAGCTTCTTCCTTAGGTAGCTGCATCAGAATAAAGCTCTTGAGCAGAACTCAGCCAAGCGTGAGCAAGCACCACTGCCTCATGTGCACCCTCAGTGTTTTGTAAACTCATTTGTTTCTCCCAAGCCTTCCAAAACAAGATCTGCACAGCAGCACAAACACTCTGTTCAAGCTGGCAAGTAAAAACATTTGCAAAGTTTGCCTTGGAAAATAAAAAGATTTTGCAATGCAATGGCAAATATTTTTTTCTTTTCTTGTTTATAATCTAGTCTCCTTCGTCTTATTGTGGCTTTTTTAATAAGGAAGAGGAATGCATTGTTTTCTTAAACACATAGTGGGATACCAATATGGGAAGAGCTGAAAATTATTCTGACTGAAATTTGAAATTAAAACTATAGATATACAACACTTGACACATTTCACCTTCCTTTTACTCCTTAAACAAAGAAGAATAACTAATTGACCTTTTCTTCACCTCAGTTGTATAAACAAAAATGGGCAAATTCTAGCCCTAATTCACAAAGTCACAAAAAAGAAAAGCTAAATAGGTTAGGTGAATGAAAAAAAACCAACAAAACCAGCTACTAACTCTTAAAAGCGAATGAAAATGCATATAGAAGTCTGACAGAATTTGACATGTCCCAACTACTCTACTGAGGATTGCATGTACAATTGCAAATCCCATGGACAAGTGCATGTTCCCAAGATTCTAACAGCTCTCTCAGTCCCTGGTGAATACATCTAAATTATGGACTAACATGCATAAAGAAACTAGCACTAGGGTTTGTCTGGTCAAATGTTCATATCACACCTTTAATGGCAATGAAGTTGACACTAGAGTGTAGGCACATACTGGACAAGAACAGAGAACTATTCGCCAGGTGATATTGGTGAGCTCTTGATGATGCTTTGGTGTATATTTCCAGTCTTGGTTACACCATGAGCTAAAGCACTTTTAGATGACCAGCAGTGCCCTCAAGTCAATATTATTAGACTCCAAGAAAAGATGAAAGACACATTGGCACCAGGAAGAAACTTAAAGTTAGATGAACCATAACAGTCTCATGTGGACAGGGTAAACTGCTAGAAGAAAACAGAATGAGAAAGTTTCTGCTAGGAATTTCAAGGCCATAACAAAATGCCCAGCTTCTACTGGATTGCTACACTAAGGCTGTTTGAGCACAGTAGGATATCCATATTGCAAAAGGAGAAATTATGTGAGACCTTCTTAACAAATCGTGCATATGTGTCTCCCACACAAAGAAGGCAACCTCACATAAGAATATTTTCTCTGCCCAAGAAAAAAGATAAAATAATAATTAATAGCTCCAGTGATACAGAATTAGAGGAATGGGTCTAGAGATATATCGTTAATCAGAGAGGACTACTCAGTGACTTGACTTTTTTGTTGGAAATAAATATTCTGATTTCACAGGATATATAGATACCCTCTTTGGAATCATTAATGAAGACTTAATATCCACAGTTCGTATGTATATCAGTGACATAGATATAGAAAAATAAGATTATGGCACTCTAGGTTTAAAAATTAAGATCTGCATATAACATTCATTACAGTGTTCTATACATAGTATATGTGTTCTAGCAAAAAGTCAAGTCTAAACTCCTGACATCTTCAAAAAAGCAGTTTTTAATGAGTACGTATTTATGATAGAGGAGGGCTGCACAACACTAATGGACTTAATTTAAAGTAAAATAGGAGAAGGCAGTTTACATGTAGAATTGAAAAGGTGACAGAAAAGACTATGAATGTATGAGTATTTGAATTGTGATTGTGGGGAATAGCTAGAGAACACGAAAGTGTGAAGGTGTTTTCTAAGAGTGGCATCACTCTCCATTGTTTGGAGCAATAGCAATGTGAGAACAGAAGGAAATAGACTCTACAGAAAGGCCCTGCGCTGTGTGTGTGAAATTTAGAGGGGCTGTGGAAGCAAACTGATAAGCATATGGAAAAGAAATTTTATGCAAGAGGTACTGCTCGTGGCTCACAATGTTCCTGAGACACAGATCTCTGAGAGGGCACAGACTGTGCCAGGAAATAAAGCTGTATGCTTGTTCTTTTCTTATGCATCTGCCATTTTCCTTTTAAGTCTGCCCATGGTCATTTTCAGAGATCAAATATTAGGATATCTACCTGATTAAATGGGTTTGATCTTTTCCATTTGTTTTATCAAGGGTGAACATTATGTAAATGGTACCTTTCTACTTTTTTGCCTATCTCTCACGAAATTGAAGAACCTTTTTGTGGAAGGTTGCTGGGATCACAAGGTGCTATGAGAGGAGACATCTGTGGTCTTCTGAGAGAAATTATTGTTTGAACATCTCTGAAAAACACTTATGAATGTTGCCACACAAACCAGTTTGAGCACCAGTGTTGAGGCTTGAAATTGCTTTGAAAGAAGGAAGTGGCTAGTGTCATCCTCTGCAGGGATGATAATACCTACTATAGAAGTCAGAAAATTAATCAGGCTTCTTCTATATCCATTAGATAATTCTTTTGTACCATTGTGTTAAAAGTGAGACTGTGGAGTTCAAAAGATTGTTCTTAAAATTATGGACCATCCCTCCCCCCCCCAAAAAAAAAACAACCCAAAAATGCTCTAGAGCTATCAGTTTCTTGATTAATGCTCCTTATATTAACCAGGATTCCTTCCTCTCTCTTCAGTGACTGCACTGTACTTCTAGTTCTCTTTATGCCATCTACAATCTCCTAGGCCACATTGAGTCATATATAGGATAATTTACTGAGTTTCTGACAGTAGCCTTGCACTTTGTACGTCAGTGATGCTTAAGAAATGCACAAACGGTGTAGAAACCCATTGAAGGTATGGGCTCTTGATTAATGTTAAAAAAATGTATATTAAAAAACCTTTCATAACAGAGTTTTACTACAGTGTGGAAAGGTATTAAAGAAAGAAAGAAATTAGTCAAAATCTTGTTTAGTATTAATTTTCCAGTTGATAATTGGGTAACAGTAAAATCTTTTTATTTCTTGATTGCATTATTCAACCATGATTAAGAGAAAATTATCATGGAACTTTAAGTACTACTTTTGGAAAGCTCAAGACCTTCAGCATTTTGTTCCCAAGTTCTGACCCTGAAGTAAAGCTTTCAGAGAGAGAAAGTTGTCACAAAATCAAACAACAGAAGTTTCAAACTCAAGAAATCTGAGGCTATGGAAATATTATTAACCTAATATGAAATGTTTTCCTAAGTTACTATATGAATGCCTTTCTCAATTTTGTCAAATGTGCATTTGGAATACATATAGCAAAATCTTCCTTTTAAAATAGATCTGAATATAATAAGAAAACAAATATAATTATATTTTCCCAAAAGCTTAAGAATTTTTTTCCCCCTAGGAAGAAGTTTAAACTAAAAAAGCATATTTATTATGGAGGAGGGCCACAAAGATTATCTAAGGACTGGAGCACCTCTGCTATGAGGACAGGCTGTGGGAGCTGGGATTGTTCAGTCTTGCAAAGAGAAGACTTTGGAGGTCATAATAGCTTCCTTCCAGTACCTGAAAGGAACCTACAGGAAGGCTGGGGAGGGACTTTTTACAAGACTGTCCACTGATAGGACAAGGGGAAATGGGTTTAAGTTGAAGGAGAATAGATTTAGTTTGGCTCTTACGAAGAAGTTCTTCAGTACAAGGGGGGCAAGGCTGTGGAATAAATTGCCCAGAGATGTTGTGGTTGCCCCCTCCTCGGAGATATTCAAGGCCAGGTTGGACGGTGTCTTGAGTAGCCTGATCTAGTTGAGAGGCGTCCCTGCCCATGACAGGGAGGTTGGATTAGACGATCTCGAAGGTCCCTTCCAGCCTAGGCCATTCTATGATTCTACCATTCTATGATTCTATGTTTGATTTATTTGTGGATTTTTTTCCTAAAAGCCGTTTCCAAAGCTTTGGGTTGTGTTTATGTAAGACAGAGAAGCAAATCTGAAAACAAGTTGTTTAAGAATTCCTCTTTAGCAATGAACTGATTTTTAGTAATGGTACAGTCATAGCCAGATAGTTATCCTTTTATGTGAGTTTATTTCTTCCTTATAAGATTAATTCAGAACACATAGCTGACTTAAGCCCCTCAGTATTAGATGATGGCAACACTGTAACATGTTCTAAGGAAGTACAGGAGGTGACAACTAACTTTTCTGAATGCTTTGTGAACATGTAGGTATGCAACTGCAGTTAAATGAGGGCAAGCTACTACATCCGCAAATCTGTTGGATATATTGTAGTTGGATATAAAAGTACACAATACCCTTTTTTATTTTTTCAGACAGAAAAAAATCCAGATCTCTCCAAATCATGTACAAATTTCGGTTTCTACATTGCCAATAATCAATTGGCTCCAGCAAAAAAACCACAAAAAACCTCTTGACAGAAGACTAAAAAAAAATACACCATTTTTTCTTGTTATATATAACTGCAGGATAGTTGCTATTATTAATTTTAAGGAAGAATTTGTCTATATTTTAAGCATGTTATTTAGCTATCCCAGTGCATTGCAAATCCATTTTACTTAATCTGCCTGTACCATGTATATACTGCTTGCATCACTAAAGGGACAAACTATTATGTATAGCATTTTTAAAGTGCTTCCTTTCAAACCAAAGTATGTTTGTTTCTATAAAGTTAATCAGAGCTAGTGATTGTAACAAATCAGACTTTGGAAAAGTATATTCAGTAATTGTATGGTATATGGAGCCTAGCTCAACCAGTGTTTCTAAGTCCAAAAATTGTTAAGTATTGTTTGTATATATTGCTCATCTAACACTTTAGTTCAGACTTTTCATAAGCCTCCTTGGTTTAAAAAGTGAATAAGCCTGCATCACTTGCCAGACGTTTATAGGTCAGATTAATTTTAGGGCATCTTGATTATTTGTGTGTTAGACAGTAAACTTGCCAATATTTTTTAAGTTTTGCTCTCTGGTAATATTTCTCAATTCAGATTTTAGAAGATTAGCTACTTCAATGAATTTCATGTGCAACAAATGTGTCATTTGACTTTTTCTACATTTTAGAGGGACTGTTATATATCATTTATTTCTATGTAAACGTTTTTCTGATATGAAGATTTTCTGGCAGTTGTTGTGTTTGATGTTAGTACAGACCCAAAGTGTGCTTTTTTAGTGGATCCATTTTCATTTCCATTCACTGGGTTGTTGTTTATGAAGGGTGGGCTTTGGGCAGGTGAATAGATTTCTTTTGAATGAAACCAGGCATTAAGATCTAATCAAGAGTGCCTCTAATGTGAACAAACAGATCAATATGTGGACAGAGTTTTCCAGAACAGACTAGCACATATGTAAACAGAAAGTTTTGAAAACATCAGGCTGTCAACGCACACTATGGAGTACCTCTTGTGCTATATAAAAGCTGACTCATAAATCTTTGTCTTTGCTATTGCACTCAATTTCCTTAGTGACTTCTCTTGCTCTTTCCTAATTTATCCTGCCTTTCTCTTATCTCTATATTATTTATTATTTTGCATACTCTACCAGTTGTCTCTGGTCTCCCGCTTTGGTGTCCCAGAAGATCCAGTGTGGTGCCACTCAGGACTCCAAGAAAATGGCACAACACATCAATTTATGAAAAAAAGAGGGACAAAAGCTAAAGGCATTGATGTGTAGCTTCATTCCTCTTGTCCTAGTTAATCTCCTAAACACTCAGAGTATGCCTTACAAGGAAAACAGATGAGTGTTATTCTAGGTGTCCTGACTCCTTGCAGATTATGTGGAAATTTGAGCACAGGGGTCCTGAGAAAACTGGAGTTTTGCTACTCTTATCTGAAGAGAAAGTCTTAAGACATCTTCACAGAGGCTGTGCAGGATGCATCTGGCACCCGTAATGAAGAAGGTGTTGATGATGTTAGTATCTGATCTGTTATGTGAAGGCATTTTACACTCAGGCAACAAAAACAATATTTTACATCCATGTAGTATGCAAATAATATGACATGGTCTACTATTATTTGACTATGGCCAGTGGTGTGTGTCACTGATACCACAAGTTGATATCGGAGTCCTGAATATGTTCATATTTTTCTGAGAAAAGCGTCAGCAACCGCTTTGAGCCTAGGGCAGAGTAACAGAATTCAGTTGTTATGAATCCTTCCTGGGAAGCCTCCCAAGTTGTGGTTTAGACAATTATGAATATCCTGGATTGGGCACAACAGTGAAATTTGAGGTTGTCAAAACTGTTCACATACCAAGAAATTACAGAGGAGAGATAGTCATATGTTTCTGTGTGCATTTGGAGAACTACGATCTCATTGCGATTACAGAGATGTGGTGGGACAACTCGCGTAACTGGAATGTGGGCTTTCATGGCTATGTCCTTTTTAGGAAAGACAGCCCAACAAGGTGAGCTGCTGGAGCTGCTCTTTATGTGAGAGAGCAACTGGAATGTATTGAGATCTATCCAGGGGCAGATGAGGAGCAAGTCGAGAATTTGTGGGTGAGAATGAAGGGGCAGGCTAGCATGAGTGATACTGTGGTGGGTGTCTATTACAGACTACCCGAACAGGAGGAGAAAGTTGATGAGGACTTTTACAGACAGCTATCAGTAGACTCTCAATCACAGGCCTTGGTTCTCATGGGGGATTTCAACTTCCCAGATATTTGCTGGAAGGCCTACACAGCCAGTCATCCTCAGTCCAGGAGGTTCCTCCAGTGCATCAAGGATAATTTTTTGATGCAAATGGTGAATGAACTGACCAGGAGAAGAGCACTGCTGGACCTTGTGCTCAGCAACAAGGAAGGTCTAGTTGAAGCAGTGAAGGTTGAGGGCAATCTTGGCTGCAGCGACAATGAGGTGGTAGAGTTCTACGTGTGCAGTAGAAACAGAATACCAAGCAGGATCTCAGCACTGGACTTCAGAAGAGCCAACTTTGGCCTTTTCAAGCAATTGCTAGGGGATACCCCATAACTGATTATAAGCAGTTCATTTGTTGTATACTATCAGGATAAGTATTGCTTTTTAATCTCTATAAAATACATGTAATGTATATGTACTACATCTACAGTCCCAATGGGTAGGAAATCAAGAAAGAGACAGGAGATCCTCATGGTTAAACAGGGAACATATGGAAAAACTCAGGTGGAAGAAGAGAGTCGACAGATCATGGATGGAGGGGCTGGCCACCTGGGTAGAGTATTAGACTGTGGTCAGAGAATGCAGGGAGGCAACTAGCAAAGTAAAGGCCTCCTTGGGATTAAATCTTGCAAGGGAGGGCATGTACAACAGAAAGGGCTTCTTCACATACATTGCTGACAAAACTAACACTAGAGGCAATGTAGGCCCTCTGGTGAATGAGGTGGGTGCCCTGGCGACAGAGATACAGAAAGGCAGAGTTACTGAATATCTTCTTTGCCTTTGTCTACACTGTTGGATACTGACCTCAGGAGCCCAAGGGCCCTGAGACCCCAGACGAAGTCGAGATAAAGGAGGAGTTTGCCCTGTTTGAGAAGGACTGGATTAGGGATGAGTTTGAACACTTGAACATCCATAAATCCATGGGCCCCAGTGGGATGCACCCATGGGTGCTGAGGGAGCTT
>NW_009713011.1:1818-2751 GCF_000703405.1 Apaloderma vittatum | reverse complement strand
AGGCCCAGCGGCCACTGGTGGTCACAGGCTGGTGCTCCAACATCCTGGCACCCAGGGGACTCCCTTGTCCAAATTCGGCGTAAATGTGGCCTCCTTTCCCAAAGCCGGGAAGATCTGGTGTTCCAGCCCTTTCCTGGGGCAGGCAAACTTGGCTTCCCGGCTAGGACCAAGGGCAGACCTGTCCTCCCAGTCCTTTTATCATGGGGAGAGCTGGCCTCCCACTATTTTTTTTCTATACATTGATTTTCCCTGATAATATTTAGTAGCAATTGAAATGAAAGTATATTAATGTTGCATTTTAAATTTTCTAGTAATGTTATTATTATCATTATTTTCCCAGTCAATATAGAAAATATTAATAACAGAAATAATGATACAACAATATAATTCATTTACATTCATATTTATTACTAATACGAAAGTATCCCTGATCCAGTAGAGAAATGAGACCAATAATTTCTTCATGTCTATGCTGTAATATTTACAGAACTTTTTATCAATAGATGTGTTGTAAATTTTAAATTGAAGTTAATCAGTTAGTGTAAATTTGAATAAAATTAATTATCTGTCATTTGCTTTTTTTCAGTTCTTAAATAATTATATGAATCCTTATGAATGGAACATCACTGAAAAAATATTAGTAAATGTGTTCCCTGTGCTGCCTCAGTGTTCCCAGCCTAATTCACATCCCATCACCTTTCCAATGTGATGTTCCAATAAATAATGATGTTTCCCAGGAAGTACACTCCCACTATTTTGCCTGTGATAGTACATACTTGATTTCTCTCATCTTTCATGTGTTTTCCCTTGTCCAGGCTAAAATGCCCATCTCTAAATTCACGTTTCAGCAGACTGTCTAGGCCAGTGCATTTCCCATTATGTCCATTTTTTGGTCCCCTTTGTTCTTTCAGAACCACTCATTAGCGGCAGTCG
>NW_009713011.1:1318-1655 GCF_000703405.1 Apaloderma vittatum | reverse complement strand
GGCATCCAGCTGCAGAGATCAGGGGAGAAGTCTGATGTAAGGACAATGACAGAAGTGCTAGAGGGACAATGTAAGAAATGGTGTGGTTGGTGAGATTCGGAACAAGATTGTCCATACAGTGATGGACCACAAAGATACAGTTACTCCTACTGGTCCAGACCTTCAGAAGAGACACTGTGAAGCATTATCACTTGGAGAATGGTGCTCCAAGCTCTTCTCTAAAATAAAAATATTAAATACACCCTTTAAAAGCTAAATTCTTTTTTATTATCTGTTGCTCATTCTTAACTAAACTATCAAACACATTCAATTAGCTGTACAAGTCTTGAAGAAAACT
>NW_009713011.1:0-1262 GCF_000703405.1 Apaloderma vittatum | reverse complement strand
GATCATTACAGGAACCTCACAGGTACTCACAGAAGACTGAAGAAACCTCTCAAGAAGTCCAAGTCAGAAGCAAAACTCCAAGTACCTGGAAGTATTAATCTGTCCCTCTGAGCATCGTTACTGACAAAGGTTCCCCAGGGACTTGTTGGAGCAGCTCATTGGAGGCCATGATTGCAGGCAGGCCCAGGCACTGGGCAGGTGGCTGTAATGCTGAGAAAAGCCTTGGGTTGGTTGGATGAAGCAGAAAGGCCAAGGCCTGACCCCCAGGCCCTGGCAGGGCAGATCCTGGGAGCCTCAGCAGAATATTTCATCTCCTTGGACCTTGGTGGCCGAGGCAGTTGCTGTGCCAAGAGGACAAAACCCTGGGTGCTGTTGGGCCTTTCAGCCTTGCCAGAGCCCTTGGCCATCTCTCCAGCAGGCTGTTCTGCCCTGTCCAGGCCTGTTCCTCTGTCCCTTCAGGCTGTTGACTGCCTTCTTACTTTCCTACCTCAGCCCCCCCAGCAGCACTTAAACACCTTCCCTGTGACCTCTCTACTATCACTGGCCGTTTGTAGAAACACAAAGCCATAAGATGATCCATGGATCCCACTGGGAGACCTCTCACACCATAATATTACTCTTTCATTGACATCTCTTTTTCCTCTCATCCAGTCTGAACCTTCCAAGCTGCACTTTGTGGATGTTTTCTTCTCTTCCCATTGCCAAGAAAAGCTCCATTGTTCCTAACACAGGAGGTTAAGCAGGTGTCGACTCCAATTGTATGTGCCTGAGCTTCTGTTTACCCACGTTATAGAAGATCAGGACCCTGCGCTTCTCCAACCAGTCTGCCCTCTGGCGCCTTTCTAATTTTTCAACAGCGCCTTTGACACCCACCTACAAGAAGGTCTGGAGGGAGGATCCAGTGAACTACATGCTTCTCAGTGTGACCTTGGTGTTGAGAAAGGTTATGGAGCAGATCATTTTGAGTGTCATCATGTGATACATACAGGACAACCAGTTGATCTAGCATAGGCAGCATGGGATTATGAAAGACAGGTTGTACACAACTGACCTGATCTCCTTCTACACCAAGGTGACCCACTTAGTGGATGAGGGAAAGGCAGTGGATGTCGTCTCTCTGGACTTTAGTCAAAACTTTGACACCATTTTCTCCATTATCTTCTTGGAGAAACTGGCTGCTCATGGCTTAGACAGGCATATTCTTCCCTGGGTGAAAAATTGTCTGGATGGCTGTGTCCAGAGAGTGGTACTGAATGGAGTTC
>NW_009713010.1:19011-26477 GCF_000703405.1 Apaloderma vittatum | reverse complement strand
GGAAAAGCTAATCTGGGCAGGCTTTGAGATTTATCGCTAAAGAGGATCATAATAAAAGGAGGCCGTCCTCCTTCCACCTGTCACCGGCTTTGCTGGGGACCTCTTCGGAAGTTCCTCGAGTGGCAGGGGTGCGCTGGCGGGCTGTGGCCAGGCCATGGAGGCCCTTGCCCTGCAGAACTTAGATTCGTAACTTTATGACAGTGACACTGTGAAGGAAACCTTACTCCCCACTGTTGTCGCTCTACGTGCGACTTGGGTGGGTGAGGACGGGTGTGAGGGTGACGGGTGCAGGGGTGACGGGTACACAGGTGCATCCCCTCTGCTTCCCTCCCGCAGGACCTGCCTGCACTGGGCCTGCAAGCGGAACCACGCGCAGGTCGTGTCCTGCCTGCTGGGTGCCGGGGCTGACAAGCGGATCCTCACCGCCCGAGGAGAGCTGGCCGCAGAGTTAACTTCGAAACCGGACATCCGGAAGATTTTGGGAGGTACCGTTCTTGTCTTAAAAGTCATCTAGAATTCTCGGTCCAAAGACAAACAGGTTTTTAGTAGTTTTACATGAGATGGGCACAGCTTTGGCTAGCACTGTTGTATCTCATTCGGTAGCTCCCGTTTGTAACTAATTCATACTGGGAGTGGGGCATTTCAGGTTGGAGGGCCTTTTATTCTGCACTGTGTCATCAGGAGGTGGAAGAGCTGTATGCTTCGGGAAATGTGCTGCCGCAGTCCTGTTTCCTCTCATTAAGCAGACGCGTGCAGCCTGCAGATGGAGGCTTTCACAACTGCACAATTTGACTACTGTCTGACTGTAAGAAATCTTACAAATCCACTCTAAAGTAACTGCGGCATTTCAGAAGTCACGGCTTCTGAGTATTTAGTTATACCGTGACTTGCAGTATGATTAATTTTTGCCCTATAATTTTATCATCTTACACTTTTCCTATGGACAGCAAATATGGTTAGTGGCACATGACACTCCTGAACTCTGCCACTGCCTCTTACCTTCAGCATCTAGGTGCTCCAGATAAAAATTTTCAAGTGCTTCACTTTGGGAAATGTTAATGTTCCATCTTCTGCACTTAAGCTGCTCTCTAAGATGATATGCTCTTAAATCAACGGTGCCTGGTTACCTTAAATGAAAGTGCGGATAAATCATGACTAAGGTTACAACAGTCACAACTGAAGGAATGGCGTGTTCTTTCTATGGGCATCTTTTTTCTTTTAGACAAGGTGCTCATCTCTTGGACTTAGTTCACGACAAATGACTTTCGTTCTGTTTCTAACATCTAAACTGTGAAGTGTGCTTGAATGAACTCTCTTCATAGTTGCCTTACTTTTCAGTCTGTTAAGCTTTTGTATGTTTCCCGGGGAATAAACACCTATTACTTCTATTGTCCTAAATGGTTTTTATTCTGGAATTGTGGTGCCGTTGAGCAGTATTAATGTCCCATGATCTCCAGTCAGGCAAGACTGCCATTTACTGCAGTCCTTTTAAGCAAGAGAAGAGTTGGCTTGTCTATTACATCAAATAGTCACTTACCAGAAGAAATACTCAGTTTAATTTGTTGGCATGGGTCATAATAAACTACTTATGGCAGTGTTATTAAAAGCATTGTAAAGTGAGAGACAGCAAAGAACTATCGGTCATACAGTTCCTTTGAAAACACTGGAATAAGACTGCTAGAAATTACATTATCTTCCAAGGGTTAATTTTTTCTCACTTTGCTTTTAAAAAACACAATACATGACAGAAATTTGTAGATCTTTTTTTTTCATTTTATGGATATTTGCCTTCCAGGTGTTACATGCCTATGACATATTAGTATCATGCTTCGTTTACTGCAGAATGTGATGCAGTTTGTTAAGATTCAGTAGAAAAACTAACTCTGTGCAAAATGAGAAAGCATATGAAACGAGGAAGATCTATCCAATAACATGATGTTGGGTTTTTTTCTCTCTCCATCCTCTACCCCCCATTTTTCAACTTCATTGGTAGAGGAAGAAACTGAATGTCAAGGAGCAAAGGATTTAAATTTGCCAGTCATTGCAAACTACTTGGCCAACCCCCCATTCCCTGACGTCGACACTGAAGAGAGCATTCCGGACAGCTTGTCAGAATGCCAGAACGAAAGCGCTTCCATCTCTTCTGCTTCCCAGAGTGAAACCAGCCCTTGCTCCTCAGCAGCTCAGGCCGAAAGCGTGCGCACACCTACATCATGCAACAGCGAAGACGACTTTCCCGCACTAGATGCCGCGGAGCAACTGCCGGCCCCCTCAGCGCCTCCCGCAGCACCGAAATGCATCGAGCCTGAAGCGGCGAACGGGCCCGCTTGCCAGCCGCCCTCGCCCCCGACACCCAAACAGGCTGTACCGCCACAAGCCGACAGCTCGCCCACCGGTCCCGCACCAGCCTTTCAGCCCTTTTTCTTCACTGGGTCTTTCCCTTATAACATGCAAGGTAACGAAGCGTCACTTCCCACCCTTCTGTTATATTCTGTTCCTTGGTTTTGTCACCAGGTGAAAGATGACAGTAAAGAATCACTCCACCTTCAGACTGGCGTGGAATAGAGGCAGAGATGTTGCATTCTTTGGCTGAAAGTATCCAGAACTTGTTCTTCCTGCTTGGCTAAGTAAAATAACTGTTACACTGTCTTAAACTTGGTAATACTTTGCAGGCCAATGGAAAGAACAGTCCAAGTAACATAAAAATTCCAATTTTACACTATATTATATAGCATCAAATGCGTCTCTGGTAGTTTGGTAACAAGTTGATTTTGTGACTGGATGGATCAGAGTTTGAACGCTGCAGACATGGTTCCCCTGTGTATTTCTTGCTGTTCAAATGGAAGCTTCCATTAACTGCTCTCTTAAGCTCAGTGAGATAATAGGTATTGCATCACAAAACCTGAATTGAAAAAGATAATGGTAAATACTTTAGTGTTAGGCTTGGGTTGTTCTTGGGTTGTTTTTATTTTTATAAGATGAAAACCTTTTAATTTTTTCTTCAATCAGAACTTGTACTTAAGGTGAGAGTCCAGAACCTGAGAGACAATGACTTCATTGAAATTGAACTGGACCGCCAAGAGCTGACCTACCGAGATCTGCTCAGAGTGAGCTGCTGTGAATTGGGCGTTAACCCGGAACAAGTAGAGAAGATCAGAAAATTACCCAATACAGTAGTAAGAAAGGTAAGAATTGAAACCAGAGATAGACTTTGCACACATCAAAGAAGGTCTTCTTGTTAAGATGGGCAAAACATGGCCTTCTGACAAAAACCAAAAACTGACTTAAGCTCGCTAATTCAAAAGGATGTTGGACTTCTCTCAAAACTTCATTGTAACTTACTTAAAAACATTCTTGTCAAAATAGACAGAGTGTTTCAGCTCCTAAAAGCGCATTAGTGTGCTTTCAGTGTAATTGCCATTTACTACTTCACTGTTTGCTTGCCTAAAGAGAAGAAATAGCAAGGGGGAAAAAACCCAAAAACTAGGAATCAGCATGTGAATAATTTAAAGGTACGCTGTTAACAAATGAACACGCTCTTCTGTTCAAAAAATACCTATTTGGAAAGTCTGAAAATGAAATGAATGCATTTGGTCACGACTCTTAGTTATGTGACATGCACAGGCACAGTCAAATCATCATGAGGTTCAAGGAAAGAAAAAAAAAGTGTGTTTTAAGGAGGAATAAAAACCAAACATGCTTTGAAAAAAGTGTGTACCCGTAGGATTTGTATACCTATTTGGAAAGTCTGAAAATGAAATGAATGCATTTGGTCACGACTCTTAGTTATGTGACATGCACAGGCACAGTCAAATCATCATGAGGTTCAAGGAAAGAAAAAAAATGTGTGTTTTAAAGAGGAATAAAAACCAGGATTTGTTTCTTTCATTATTTGTTCCTGTCACTGGGCATGACCTCCCTGGAATTGGAGTTTTTACTTCCCGTAGCTATACTATAACTAACAGTATCTAGGTGTGTTTAGAAGTAACGGCGAGCTCTGTCTGTTCTTTAAAAGGACAAGGACGTTGCCAGACTTCAGGACTTCCAGGAGCTGGAGTTGGTTCTGGTGAAAAGTGAGAGCTCTCCCCTCCGAAATGCTGCGTCTCCTCTGAGCGAGAGGCCGTGCTACAACAGCCGAGCGTCGAAGCTGACCTACTGACGCTGCCAGATGCCTCTGGAGGACGAGAAGCTGGGAATGCTACGCTGCTGCCTTTTGAAGGCAGCGAACGACGTGTGTGTAAAACCTTAAGTTATTGTTAGGGTTACTGTTTTAACTAATAGTTTATCTTTTATATTTAATAGCCCCTTCGCTTTTATTTTTTTACTTGATACTGTATTCAGATAAAGGATACCTCATTTGTCTACTAAAATCACACGCTTCCGATGTATTTCCATGAAGTTTATTGGTTGCATTTGGCAACAGAGGGCAGGAAAGACTTTCTGAAACAAAAAGTAGGTTGAGTACTCCCGCTCTTTGACCAAATAGGACTCGTGGAAGAGGTTCAGGAAATTGTGTGTGTGTGTGTATACATGTATATATATTTTTTAAACTTCCCAATTAAGTTAAAAGGCAGAGGGTATCTGGCATACCATGGACAACTGCTCTCTAAAATTGTAAAACTTCTAAGTAAGTCCTTCATCTCTGGTCCCTTCACAAAGACCTCCTAAGATGTGTTGTCTTACCTGTGGGGACAGAAATATTTAATACTCCAAAGTGATGGGAGAAAATATTCCCTGGGCTGAAAATTAAGAGTGTTTCTTTCCCAAATGAGAACACTGTTACTTAAGTGATGGAATACCTCCAGCTCCACAAAAAAAAAAAATAGAATATGGACGCCTCTCTTAATTAAGGAGCATTTAAATCGCAAAGCAAGTTAAAGTGTCCTTTCAAAAGCAAGCAGTGATGTTTCAGGGTCTGGGGAGGGGACCACAAATCTGTGGCTGTGGATTTCTTTATTTATTTTCCCCAGGAGATTACGCATTACTGACACCAAAAACCAGGAACAGTGTCAGGTAATGTCTTCGTGGCCCACCCTCGCAGGGCGTGTAGTTAGTTTCGGGTGTGTGGGGAGCACAAGCAGCACGACAGTATATTCTTCAAGTATCACCTGCTCTTACTAGTCACACAAAACTGGAAACCATTAGCAAATAACTAACCTGTATGCATGTTACATACTCCACTATCGCTTTTACATAGTGTCTGAAATTTTACCAGGATGAGTACCAAAAGGGCTGAATGCCTCCAGGTGCTTTCAACTGACTTTTTTTTTTTGGAGGGGGGGAACTCCAAAGTATTTAAATTGCCAAATTGCTGGAGTCTCAACAGCCTGAAGCATTTCCTGTTAAGCTGGCAGTTTGCACCGTTACACCTTAGGAGGCTCTTTGTTTTCTTTTGTACCAAAAACTGCAGTGATGACTTTTGCACCAACCCCCTTAATTTGGTATGGGGCTATGTGGAGGGGGAGGAATTTGGGTTATTTCCTCCCCCCCCCAGCATTACTGATTTTCCTTTCCTCTCTCCTTCATTAAGCTGCACTGGAGCAGTTCATGCACCCTGGGGTGTTTGTTGTTGATCTGGATTGTGATGGTTTCAGTCAGGCCATAACTAGTACAATCAACATGTCCGGGTGGGAGCAGCGCAGCCGCGTTGTCCTTGGCGGGGCTTCTCCCAGCGAGCTCAGTCAAAGCCCACCCGTCTGAACCCCAGACACCCCTCGTGCCAGCAGCAGGGCCGCAGGGCTCGGGGTTCAGGATTTCACACGCTTACATAGGTTTAAAATTCTTGCTTAGTGCATTCAGTTAATCATCGTACTTTCCCACTCGTTCCACACCCATCACTGCAGCTCTGCTTACTCCCCTCTCTCAGTCCCAGCCCTTCTCAAGTCAGAAGCTGGTCTGCTTTAAAACCCAGTTCAACTCCTGGTAAGCTCAAGACCGTGACACAGTATGAAGTAAAATTTTTTAACTATGGCTCTTGCTTTGTTTTTCTTGTAGGAGAGAAAAGGAGTTTTTATTTTAACAATTGTGTCTTTTATCTTTTTCAGCATAGCTTGGAGGCTAGTTCAGATAATGTGCAATAACTGTTTGAAAAACAGTATTAGTTAAATGGCTCAAAATTAAGATTATCTGATTTCTTTCCAGTTCCAGTGTTTAGAACATGAGTGTAAAGACTGCCTCCAGTAATCACTGAACATTCAGCTATAGGAGCAGCTGGTTTAATAAAAGCTTTACTTGCTCTAGTTTCCGCTAAGCATAACTGTTAATGTGAGAAGACTAAAACTTTACTCATGATCTGACTGTAATAATAACAGTAAGTCTATGCATTCAGAGAAATATTTTTGTATGTTTTATGCAGTTTGATAAACTAAGGCACACTAGTTATGTTAACTTATTTGTTGGTGTTTGTTTTTATTCTTCCCTTTCTTTGAACAATAAACCATTGGTATGACAACTGAAACAAAGTTTACAAAACTTAACTGTTCTTCCAAGGACAATTTTTGTTTGCACTACAAACTTGAACTGACATTGCTACTCTTCACTTATATTAAAGCATCAGTTGTTTCAAATATCTACTTTTCCTCCTTTTTCTGGGGTGGGGGATGATACATGGCACTCAAGAGTGGACAGGACACTTAAAATTTTAACATAGCTTTGGAAAGTCAGGGGCCAGCACAATTTTAACACCTAATAAGACTGCCAGGTGGTCAAAACTAGTATGGAGAAAGCACGCAGGAGGTGCTTACTGAAATAAGCTACTTGATTTTTCCTTAGCATTCCTAGAAAATCTGGAATTATATTTATCTTGGGCTTGAGCTCTGAAGCCTGAAGATGAAGCTTTTCACACATAGGAAGCTGTTGTGGAGATGCTCATTCCAGTCACCTCACTGGATCGTTTATACCTCTGCAAATACGGAGGAGAAGATGCAAGGCACGTTCAAATCTGTGCAAGACATTTTGGCCACTGAAAGAAGTAACAGATCAAGGCAGTGGCTGAATCATGTCTCTTACACAAATTTCAAAAGGAAGAGGTGTTCAGGCAATGTCTGTAACTGGAACTTAATTATAATTTTACTTGCTCCCACTTGCCTTAATTTTTCCAAAAAAAGACACCACCCAGTCACAATTCTCTACCCCTGACCGGGCGTCTGCTTTAGAATGATAAAAGCCGAGAGAAGGTGGCTGCCTGCATGTGGTACCCCTGCTCATCACAAGGACAGCTCTCCCTTTCCCCAGAGGGACCGACACGCAGACCCTTTTATGAGGGCACTTCTACCACCGGAAGACACAGGGCACACCAAAATTAGAAGCCACAACAGTGCTTGTGCATGGATGACTTCAGTTACATGGCTTGTCATGTCCTGAATACTAAATAGGAAAGATAATGCATTTAAAAAAAAAGTAAATTCAATACCTTCCAGAAAAAGCACTGCCCCTCCTGCTGACCAGCACGCGTCACAGTGCTTTTC
>NW_009713010.1:7488-14988 GCF_000703405.1 Apaloderma vittatum | reverse complement strand
CAGAAATGAGGGCAACTGCCTACAGACCACTGCTACCGAGGTTTCACCTGAAGCAGCACATCCAGCGCCCGGTGCGTGGGGAAAGCACGCAGCGACGTCAAAAAGCTAACTGGAGAACTGATCATTTCGGATCTGTCTGCCCTCGGTTTTGCAACTCCGCAGGTAGATGGCACTCTAACTAACCTTGTTAAAAAGTCTTCTTTTTGTGTCTTATACGTATCTCCGATGCACACGTAGATCCACTGAGGAATAGTAGTCTTGTTTCCCCGCAGAGGACTAGTAGTCAGTCCAATAATCTTATCTTCTGTCCTATGTAGATATGGTAGATCTTAATAGCCCTATGGATGTGCAGTGTGCAGGGGGTTGTTCTGTCTTGTTTGTTTCTTGAATTTGGTCAGGAAGGATAATTTTGTTTAAGGTTAAAAAACTACTATTAAGCTGTGATATGAAAAGACGAAACTCTTCTAAAAAATTAAATAGGAAACCAGGTTCACCATAGCAAACCTCCAGTTTGCCAAGAAGAACTGAGCAAGTGTATTCAACAAATGGTCCAATAACTGAACTTCTTTCAACTCCTGGAGTATCTGCAAGCAGTTAAGCTCCTCCACTGTATTTTCAATCAGTAAGATTTCTTTCTTTAAAAGCACATTCAATTAGTTTGCTGTTGAAACTGTGTATATTATTTCAGCTGTGATCTATTACGTACAATCACATAATATTGACTTTGCTTCCTGATTCAACACATGCACATTTTTCTGATTGAGTTTGTGTGGGCAACTGAGATATATTTTGTGAGCATTCTTAGAAGACAATGTGAATGGTTTTACTTTCAGAGAATGCAAAAATCAGTCAAACATAATATCCAGCATTACTGAGGGTTTGGGTTTTCTGACAGTGTTTGCTGAAGTTTAATCATGAACATGAAAACACAATCACAAATATAGTTGGTTTTATATACATATACAAATCCAGATTAAGGAAGGTAAAGAGTGAAGTTAAAACTGATCTGGAGGCATGTTCCAGTATTAACCCTTCATAAAATGAAGGTACTTGCAGAACAGATCTTTGCCTTTTCTTAAAAGAACACCTATTTATTCCACCTACTCTTAAGTTAGTTGACTTCAACAGTAGTTGCATTCTGACGGTTTATATTAAGCTAATGCTCAGCTGGTCGCTCTCTCCTTTAGCAAATGTATCCCTGTTTCTGCAGCACGGGTCAGAAATTAAGTTTCTCCATTTTTCCAGGTATTTTTTTTTCTTATGGTCCTAAAGGTCACTGTATTCCACAGTATTTTAATGAACAAGAAGCCAGGGCTTCTGAATTTAACATGAAACAGTAGCAAAGTCTTTGCCAACTCTGCCTTGCCTTTTTTCCTGTTAAAGAGTCACGTTTGAGATTTCAAAGTGAAAGGCACTACCAAGAGTAGTTACAGCCAGGCCTTTGCCGCTTACTTTTGTAACTGCAGATCAAGGTGGATATAAAGACAATTAGATTCTGAAGCCAAAATTCCCAATGGAGCAGTAAATGCAGTAAGTTAAGATTTCTGCATTACTTCTTTTTGTGCAAACGGCAGAGCAGGCAGCCAGCCACACACTTCAGATAGATGAACTTCTAAAGCTGTCTACTTAACTAATTACCGACATCGCAAACATGAGGATGTAACGTGTTTACAGCTTCATCACAGAAATTCAATACTTGCTTGTTAAATATGATCACTTCGGGGCTTTTTCCCCTTCCTCTTTTTCAATTAAGTATTTTCCCAACAAAGGGAAAAACACAAGCTTCTTCAGCATTACAGTCCTGCTCTAAGGCCTGTTTGTGTTTATACTGACGTTATGATTACATAGTCAAATAGAGGAACTGAATTTCCCAGGTGGAATTCTCATCACAGCTCATAGCATCACCTCACTGTTCTCATTTCTGGAGGAAGAAAGCAGCAAGCAGCAAATAAAACGGCCAGCAAGGAAATTAGTCAAGTTAAAACTAAAAATACAGAGATGCTGAAGAAAGTTCACTAGCTCCTCTATTTATGGAAGGATTAAGGAAAGAACTCAAAAGCCATTAAGCTCAAAACCAGATCAAATTTGAATAAATAAGAACACAGTTATTTATATGCACAGATACACACGGAATACTGAATAGGACATTCTTGCCTAAGAACCAGAAATCTGTTCATAAAGTATGCAAAAATAGGCACAATATCAGCTAGGAATAAAGTAACAAAAGGACAGATAGAAGCTACGATACTGAATCTAGAGTTTAAACATTATATACCAGTTCCATGGCCATGGAGCAAGCAGGTAAAACTCACTTGCTTAAAAAGGGCAAAGCAAAATGAGCGAAGAATCAACACTGAAGATGCACCACAGTACAAGCCAGAAAAACTGAAAGGTCTGAGGAAGTCAGACAAGAAAAATACATGAAAAGTTACCAACATTTCAGGAACTAATCCACTGGACGAATAAGGAAAAGGGCAGGGCAAACAGGCCTATGCAATCCAGAAACATGCACATAGCACCTTTCATTCCAGAGAACCTCATAAGTACCTTAGAAATGCAATTAGAAACAGAATTATCCCGTCCATTGCTGATGGTCAGCTCTAGTAATGAAGGGAGGGGGCTGTTTCAGACTTGGGCCTCAGTAACCACCCCACCAGAGCCAGTCAGTTAGTAATAAACTCCTCTACAAGTTTCAAAAGACTTTTAAAGGGAGAAATTTAGCAATAACAGTGAATTAGTATCTGTTCAGAGAATGTGAATCTGTAGTGTTCTCCATAGCTCTTTTTAATCCTACTTAAATGTAAAGTTTCTGAACACCAGCCTCTGATGAAGCGGTGAGTCACCACTGACGCTGTACATGGCAGGTACTGCTATAAAAGCGTTACAAGGGCTAACAGAGCTTTCCTTTGGGACTCACCTGAATACTGACAGAGCAAATCTCACTTCTTATTAAAAAAGAAAAGAAAAAAAAACAACACCAAACCCCACAACCAAGTACCAAAAACAAACAAGGGGGAAGCATGGAGGGGAAGAGAAGGAGACTGGGGAGAAGGTATGAAATTGTAAATTAGAGCATTACAAAAATTCTACAAGATTTATCTTGGACTGCATTCACAGATTAGGAAAAAAAAAAACCCCAAAATTAAAGTCCCTGTTAAACGAAAAAAAAAAGGAAACATGAAAGTATAGAGAATAAACGGTACAGGTGAAAACCCAGCTACCAATCTCCCACAAAACATGTACCAGCAAAGGCTAATTACAGAAATATCTGCTAGCTGCAGGAATAGAAAATATTCACTCTTACGAAAAATCTGATTACAGGCTTTTGTTTTCCTAAAGGTAAAGAGTAAACAGGTCTTAAAATACACCAAAATCCTCACACAATTTGCAGACAAAGTAGTAAGCTTTTAATAACTACTGTAACAGAGAAGAGGTGGACACTGGGTGTACGTATGCACGCACAGCAACTGGAACAAACATAATGCTTCAAACCGTTTAACCACAACATACACAGCTTCTAAAAAAGATCTGATTTGATGTTAAGAACTTTCAGTCACTCATTGAAAGACTAAGCTTTTGAGACTTAGGAAAAGATTAATTTAAGAACTTGATACGAACTCTGTCTTCACACAAACATACCTTTTTCTTTTGACTTCCTGTCTTGTTCTCTCTCTCTGCTTTTGCTTCTGTGCTTGTAGGATTTCCGATCCCGGCTTTTTGATCGTCTCCTGTCCCTACTGCGAGACCTATGTTTTCTTTCTGATCTATCATGACTCCTGCTTCGTCTTCGGTCACGACTCCTTAACATTCAGAGAAAATTTTAGAAATGTGCATGTCAGCTGGTATTTTCTAATTCAGAAGATAAAATAGTAGAACAGTAGCACTTTCTAATACATGGATTATTTGCAGAAGACAAATACTTAAACCAAGCCTTGGCATACTGCATATAAACATTTCTCGGTACATACGACCTGGCTTCATACTGTCTTCTCCATTTACCCAAACACTCAATGACACAACTTAAAAAATATCCACTGCTACGAATAAAAAACCAACTTAAGGAAAAAACAATTGCAAAAAGACTGTTCTTTGTGAGCATGTGTCTACTCAAAGCTTGCTTACAAGATCACTTCCACCACAATGGTGTCACCTACTTCCAAAAATGGAGAAAAGACAGCAAACACACACCAAAAACTTGCTTATCCTTAGAATGAGTAAAGTACGTCTTCATAGAAGCACAAGAACAGTGAAGTTAACAAATCAGCGATGTGACCCAGGCAGATCCCCACAAGGTTTTCACATTTTGGGAAGTTACATGAAAATGCTTACATACGCACACACAGACACACACACGTACCTGCTTCGCCTTCTTTCTCTGCTTCTTGATCTTTTGTGGTCTCGTGAACGGCTGCATCTTCTGTCAGATGTTCTGCTTGAGTGTCTACTCCGTGAACGACTCCTTTTACGCCTCTCTCTATCACGAGCCCTCTCTTTTTCCTTTTCTTCCTCTTCACGTCGTCTCTTCCTTTCCCGCTCTTCTCTTTCCCGTTCCCTCTCTTTCTCTCTCTCTTCTCGTTCTTGTTTCTCTTTTTTTAACCTGTCATCACGGTCAGGTTCTTCTGTTCTTTTTCGTAACTTTTCCTTAAAAAAAAGTTCACAAAAAAAAATTAAGATTAGTCAAGATAAATCATTCAATATTGTGTAAATTACACAATCTGGTAAGGTAGAAACTTAAATTTTATTTCTACACCCCACCCCCCCCCCAAAAAAAAAAAGAAAAACCAGCCCACACAGCCACATAGAAGCACTTTCTAAAATCCCTGAAGTGGAAATCCTTTGTCTTGCAGAACTTTTTTTGCTTGACACGTCCAAAAGAACAGAAGCCATGCTACAGTTCTTTTAAAAGGCCACAAAAACCTCCCACTTAAATTCACATCTTGGCTTACATCTCGTGTAATCACATACAACAAAGAATGTCAGTGCAAGCACAATGCCAAACGTGCAGCACAGGGTTCCATTTTAATATATCATCTTTACTGAGAAAGGCCTCCAAAACTGAAGGAGATGCTTACTTTTAAATCTTCTACAGTAGCTTTTATTTTGGCATAACCCATGTGCTGCTTTCCCATCAAGTGGTCATCTACTCTGGACTGTGCATCTCCTACAATTAAAAAGGCTCCACAAACTTCACAAACTTCCATTTGCTTTTCCTGGGCTGCAAAGCTCTCAATTGTCTGCAGAAGAAAAACAGTTGATTAGCAAAAGAAAAGTTTTATCCAGAAGCAAGAGAAGAAGTTTAGAACTTTATTATTACTGTTGCTGAAAATCCTGTCTGCGTGCTTTGTCTTTGGAGCACTGCACCTACTAGGATGTACAGGGCAAATACAGGCTACACGTGCCTGTATTTGGAAGAGTAATTAGAAAACACAAAAAGCAAATCTTTTTCCTCTCTGCAAAGGATTAGCACATATATAAACCATATCTGCAGCTTCCTCACTCTCTCAGGATTAAAGAAAATAAAAATCAGTTTTCTCTTACGATGATTTCTTTGGCATCAACTGAAAATGCCTGGAGCTGCAGAATAACCATGGAAATCATCTCAAGGAATGAAAAGGCTAGAATATCCATGAAGAAATACAAAAAGGAATGCTGAGTTTCTACTTAAAAGTACAGTGCTAAAATTAATTCACTGTTTCAACAGATGTAGGAGAAATACACTGAAACGCCAACATAAAGCCAAGGGATTAATGCTGTGCAATATTCACAGATCACAGTACGGACACAAACATTACTTGCAACAGTCAAGAACCTTTTTAAAAAATAAAACAAGAATCACAATTTGAGCATATTATTGAACACCAAAATTTGTTTATAAACAAGCTCCTTTTACTGTCAGCCAGACGCCTACCTCCAGCCAGTCCTAACGCAAGGGCTTTCTGTAACACAGCCAGACTGGTAATTCAGGAAAGTAATATTGTGGAGGTTGCAGGCAAAGTTTAACTGAAACCTGCACTAGAGAAAGATGCAAGCGTTTCTCCAGAACTGCTCCGTAAATAGCTTCGTAATTCGTGTGCAGGAAGCCCACTCTCAAGTTGGCAGGCTAAATCACCACACTGGATTAACACACTTACATGTCCCGTTCTTGTCTAATAAATTCTGCACAGGACGTGCACACTTTCGGTTTAAGGACCAGGTTATTCAGAATGTACTGTTGACCAAAATTTGCAGAGAGTATGACAGAACTACAAACATGTTACTTACTGAAGTTGTAGACCTCAGCAACTCTCTCTCTTCCTTTAACTGTTCAACAAGTTTCATCATTCCTTGTGCCTCTTCCACCTTTCCTTCTGAACCTAGTTCTTCAATCTGAAAGACAATAAAAAAAAATCAACTCTAACCAACTCTCAAGTAACAACAGCAAGAGAATTTTGTTACAGGAGTAAAAAACCCTTACCTGTTGTAGAAGTACATCAATTTTGTCAGTTAACACCTGAATCTTCTCTTCATTTTTACCAGTAGGTCCAGCTCCCTGCAAAAAAGTACAGGTGTGTCTTTTTTTAATTTTTTTTTTTTTCAGTTAAAATAGCTTTAACACACAAATATCTGACTTCTCATATTCCAGAAACACTTCAGGAATAACCTTCTACTTCCTCTTCTCCCATGATGACCTACTAGTAGTCTGGTATAACACAAAGAACACTTCTCAATGCAGCTTATTCCACTCTTGCCAAGTGAAGCAAGTCACACTAATTCCTCCTAAATCAACAAAGAAAGTTCAAGGCCTTGGCCCATAAAAGGTAAGACATCTGAATTCAAGGTCCTAAATTTAAACTCTGAAATTGCCATGCATCTTTGCAGGCACTCAACTATGACTTAGAAGTTCAGTGGGCCCCAAAATTTAACATCTGAGCACAAATGCAAAAAGCATCTCACTTCACCCAAAAGGTACTTATTGACAGCGCCCTCTGTAGGCTGACGGAACACACTTACACCCGCTTCCCCCACCACCTCTGCTCGGCTCCACAGCTGATAAGCTCTCTCGACTGGACACTGTCCACAGCTCCTTCAGAAGCAACAGGGCTTTGCCCAGAACAATTAACTGGGGCAGCAAAAAGGAGTGAGGCTTCCTTAGAAGTCAGGAAACATTCAGAGCACGGGCCACAGTCACTGCTCCAAATCCATCAGGGGACAACAAAAAAAAAGAGTGGAGTAAACATGTCAATTTTTGATCCCCATCAGTTTAAGCTCTTCTTTAAGAGCTGCCTAATATGCAGCTTGGAACTGAGAAAAGTCGCAGAGAAGCATTTATTTCTTAAACTTTCATGATTATACCACTGCCTGTGCTGGAGCAGAAAGAGGCTACTGCCCAAGTGTGGCAGCTGACAGGGGGATTTAGCTCCACCAGCTGCTGAAAGACCCATCCTTGACAAGATTAATGTTCCAGGGGAGAAGAGAGACAGGTTCTGAGGAAACAGAGACAGGGAGAACAAAGAGGGCTTC
>NW_009713010.1:0-7457 GCF_000703405.1 Apaloderma vittatum | reverse complement strand
CCTGCTGACTGCAGAGCCACTTGGCTTGTTCATCAGGGCTAGATGCAATCTGCTAACTAACACATGAAGAGATTGATCTAGTGGGAATCTTCAGGAAAACAACAGATTTCACCTAAAGAGACAAGGTAAATAGAACACAGAGACACTATCTAGAGGAAAAATTGCCTCAATGATTCTTCAAGACTCACCCCAGAAGACTGTTGATTCTGTGATAGCGCCAAACGAGCATGGCCTCTCCGAATCCTGCGTTCCACCTCTGCAAGTAAGCTCTGTAAGTAGCGTAAGAAGTCTCTTTCATAGCCCACTTTCATGAAACGAGAGCTCTTCTCATACCTGGAAAATATTTTAAGAATTAAAGCTCATATCAATTCATAATATACGAAAAAATAAACAACAAACCTGCAATGTTACATTCTTGCTCAAGGTAAAAAATAATATGTATTTCATAACAAATTTCAAGCATTCTAGAAACACCATTTGCATTTAAACATCATTCAACATACTTACTGTTTACGTAGATTTTCATCATGAATTTTTTCACAAGGACCTAAAAGGACCACACAAAAAGTTTAAGCTTGCATTCTTGAATGTTGCTTTCACATTACATCAGCATTTGTTTGTGCACCACGACAGAACAGAACTATAAACACCTCTCACGGACTTTCATGCCTGCCTTTCTGCTTCCTTTGCTTGGAGTTTGAAAGACACATTAAACAAAAAGAATGCCAATATGGTTTAGTAATCATAACATCAAAGGAGATTTCAAATGACACACAAGTCTTGACATAATATAGATTTTCCAGATCAAGTTCTGTAATAAACTGGCTACTTGAAACACTCATCTTTAGAGTAAAATTAGGAGGCACGTGGCCTGAGTTCATTAAGGCAATCATGTTAGAATTCCTCACTTTCCCTAACCTATCAAACTTGTCAGGGACTTGGAAATTAAGATGAAGCAGCCTGTTTTTCCTAGTTACCATCTCCAAACTAAACTGTCCACATACCATCGCCTGAAAACTACTAGTAATATAGCCATGGCCTTCATTAATAACTATTACTGTAAAAGAGAAGCTCACTAACGTATGCCCACACAAAAATAAGTTAAAACCCTGCTCAGGTAGAATAAATCAAATTAGAAGCCAGCACTTCAGGAGGAGAAAACCACTCCACGCCCAATAATTTAGCTTACACTCTGAGGACAAAAATAAAAACTAAACCAAAAAAGCTTTTTCACTTAGAGGAAGTAGGATCTGAAACAAATACTGGTCTCAACATGCTATATCACTGATAATGCTTTAAAAATAAAGTCTATTTACAAAGTGTTTTGACAGAGCATTAATCAATAAAAATATAGTCTGCAAACAGAAGTTCAATTGTAATTAGTTGTAAGGACATACAAATTACAAAAGTTACAGACTTACCTAAGTCAGAACGGGTATTTGTAAATAATTCAGCTGGGCAAAAGCCACAAAGGTAGTATTTACAAACCTGATAGAGAAGAAAGAACAGGCATCATTATTTCATCATGATTTGGCAATTCTGGGAATCACTTGTTTTCTAAAATAGTGTTAAAATTCCCTTTGTAGACTACTACATTTCTGAAAATTTTACACATGTACACCCCCTATCTCTGTGTTGGTTGGTATCAATAAGTGCTACAAGGTGCATCTTCACGACAAAACGCCAAAAATCCTACTTTCCACTGTAATAATGGCATCACTTAATTTTACTGCTCAATGTTCAAGTTAACTGGAAAGCGTCACCTATTTGTAAATACAATATCTTATCTAGTATTTCCAGAGGAATAAAGTAAAACCAGACTTAAAAACGTTACAGAGAAATTCCTTAGCCATGAAAACCTACAAGGGAACCTCTAAGAGAACATCTGCCAGGAAGCCTGAAAGCGAGTTCCTCTCAGCTTGCCTGCCAGAGCCTGCTCGGAGCCCGGCCTCCCGCTGCTGGCCTGGAGAGCAGGAGCCGGCAGCAGTCAGACACCCGGCAACTGCCCCAAGGCGTCTCAAGGATTCTGATGTGCATTAAATGACTTAAGAACACATAAGATAATTAGCCAAAAGCTTCCCCATTCCACTGCCTTTTAAAATCTCTACTTAAGAATGATATGCAAAGAAACGCTGTATAAAGGCAGCCAGAGAAGATATTCATGCCAACTAAAAAAGGGAGTTTTTTTCTACACAGTCTATTTTTACGTTAGCAAGTCAAGTTCTTGTTGAGAACAGGAAAAAAACCCAAAAACCAAATCCACAAACTAAACACCAGGAAGTAAGGAAAAAAACAACCTGCTAGTTTAGTCAGTAAATACTTAACATATGATGGGATAAAACCAGCTTTTGTTAAAAAGATTATTCACCCTCATCCATGAGCACGGGCTTAGCGCTACTCCAGTTGGTCAGTTCTTGAAGTCATAACACAGAAATATCTCCTGTCTATCCATCCAAACGGCCAAAAAGATAAAATCAAAAATATTTTCACCCCATACTTCATAAACAATCTTAAATAATTAATTCTTCAACAGACCCTTCCTCTAGATGCGATATGATTGCCAGTAACTTAAGTGCCAATCCAAAACTACCCTGAACATTCTTGTAACATCCCTTTTATATCAATTTCTAATATTTCACAAATATAATAATTAGTACTGCCTATTACCACTTAGTTCTAATACATCTGACATATAGGGTGGACAAGGATTTGCAATGCATTATTTCTTAAGACACATTTTGAATTATTTTAACAAATGGGGGCAAGGAGAGAGACTCAAAACGTACCCCACACCGACACCTCACTGAAAGGCCTGTGAAACAGCTGATCAAATTAGATCAGTCCAATTTATTTCTCCATGCTAACATCCCGACTGCAAATCAGACTAGAGAAGTCCAAACGGTACTGACTGCTTTAAAGATTGCACAGAAAAACAACCAAGCTTTCTACTGTGAAGCCATGGACACAAAAAACAACCAAAATCTCTTTTACAATATAATTTGAATATCTCTCCCATTACTCCAGTTAGGAGATCATGGCACATATCTGAAGCGATTTATCAAGAACAGTTAAGAAAATACCACCAAAAAAAAGTTACTGACCAAAATCTAGTTTCAGAAAGTGCTCTCTTCTCTGAAAGAAACAATATCCCTTGTTTCAATATGAAAGTGTTTCGAGGGAGAAGTTTCTGGGATTAACTCCTGAACTAGTCTATAAAAATATAATTTCTCTCTACATTCTCTCTCTCCTCATTTTCTCATCCTGACATCCAAGTATTAAGGTCAGTGAAAACACATTTCCCCCAAAAAATTTCAGGGATTAATCAGACAATTTCCCAAGACACGGAAAGAACAATAACAGTCTGGCCATATTATGTGCAAAAAAGGTTGTAGAATGTCTTCCATCAGCTCAGAAAATACGCAAACAAGCCTGTAACAGTTTTAAAACAAGTAGCAACAAAACAGGCAAAGGAAAATTATTAGAGGCAGAAGTATGACAAAAAAAACCCAAACTGAATAAACCAGTAACAGAAATATTTAAAATTATTTCATGAAGCTGCACTGCTAGGAAAAGCCCCCTCTTACAAGCAAAAATTATAGTAACCAATACTAAAACACCCAGCTTAAACATGTGTCACACACTGTATTAACATATTTAAACCAACAACAACAAACCCCACACACAGACAGAAAAGCTGCAGTAATTTTCTCCTGACTAGCTCTGGATGCTACAGTACCAGTGAATTACTTGACATTCTCCCCTAAGCAGCAGCCTGCAGAGAAATACTCACATTAGAGTGGTTCAGACTAGTGTGTCTGCAGCAATTTTCTCCCTCTCTCATACTTATTTCATTGTGCTCTTCACCTGATTTTGCTTCAACAGGAAAACAGCACTTCAGAGAATCTTGCAGAATCCTGAAAGGTATCATTCTGGCTTGGCTTCACCATGTGGAACATCTGCCTTGACAGGCTGCAGATGCCAGTCAGCTGCTCTTACGGTCGGCCTTAAGTAATTAATGAGTAAGAATAGTAAGGGGCAAGAAATGGCAGAAGCATCCCAGAGCCATTAAAGGACTGAGACAGAGGGGATATGCTTCAAATGGCATTCCTCACCCATGGCTTATCAGACCACTCCGCTTACCACGAGTCAGAAGTAACGGGGAAATTCACTCTGTGCCTGCAGAAACAGAGCAACGGGCAGTTCAGGTAATGAGCCCTTACTCCCTTCTGCTAAACTGTACTGATGACTCTACTGTCAAAAAGATGTAACGGAGAGGAATGTTACTGTGAAACTATTGCAGCAGGATTAGCCATAACGTCTCAAAGCCCTTAGGGTCTACATTTTGATAAGACACTAGAACAAATACGGACAGACACTTAGGACTTTCTACTTTTTCATCTCCAATTTACTACTCCTTGAAATCTTAGAGGTGGAAAAGTATTATCCTTCACCTCACAGCCGACAGCAAGAACGGCTGGCTCTTCCAGAGCCTGTGAACCAGTTCAGAGTTCTCCTACACAAAGGAACTAGTGACAGCTCTGTATCATTAACACTTCTACATTAAACCTGTCCCTCTTCCGCAAGACATTATTTACCGATGAAGAAGTATCAGTATAACCGTAATAAACAAATTACGCAAGCAAATTCCTTTAGGCAGGCAATTCCTACTAAAAAGGCTCAGAATAAAATCTGGCAGGCTGTGGCTTACTCACTAAAAACTAGAAAATTCCTTCATAAAAATCAGTTCTTTGAAATCATTAACATTTGCCATTAACTCATCATTTTATGTGCAATGCCCACCCACCCAAAACCAAACCAAACCAAAGTCCTTCTGCCAAATCGCACTCTGAAGAGATAGCCTTCCATTTCTAATATTCCTCCAAAACAAGTAATGCTTAAGTCTTCCCCTCCTCACCCCCTGGAGAATTAAGTTCCACAGTCCTACCTAGATGCAAACCAATTTAGGTCTTTGGCATTAAAAAAAATACAAGTGTAACACGTTATGAGCAGCTAACACCATCAAATCATACTTTAAATAGAGAACCTACATTTTGCGAGACTGCATTCCTATCAGAGATAACGTTCACAGTCGTTCGGCCGTAATCGCTCTCCACCTCTCCCTACTTTCTGGAAACACTGAGTTTTCTTTGAAGGAAACATCACGTTCTCAAAGCCTTATACAAAGCTGGGGAAGTCCATGCTGGGTTTTCTTGTGCTTCAGCACAGCCTCAAAACTCTTACACAACTGCTGCTTCCACATCAACTTGTTTTGTGCAGGTGACACATTAAAGCAAGAATGCACGAATCAATAAAGTTACCGTTCCAGAAATACACTTTGTCTGCAGATATGACAGTAAGCAGTAAGACTAAAATATATGATCTTAATAATTTCCTCCTGTACACAAAACTAGAATTCATCATCTAAGGATGTGCCGCAATGCTGAAATACACAGCAACAGGGATTTTGAGTTTTCAAGATTAAAGGCTTTAATCATGTCAAAGTGTTAAAAGTAAGAACTTAAGAACAAAAGGCTTCACAACGGAACAAATGCTCAGCTATCATGCGCTCTGCTTTGACACCTTCAAAACAACCACTCCTACCTGGCATTTCATCGCACCCTCCATACAGTTTTTGATACCCACCTAGATGCAATTTTAGAGTCAAGCTTGTTTTGATAACCTTCCATATCTAAAACTGACAAAACGTGACATAAAATCTTTAACTTTGGAATGAAAGGGCTATACTGGAAAAGGCTACATGTTGATCTATGCCTAATTTTACAAGAAATTACATTAGTGTATGTATTTCATCTGAAAAGCGAAAAGCAGTCAAGTAGATGAATTAATGTTACTATATGAAGCTTATCTGCATTTCCCGTCTTTGAAAAAGTGTCAGCATTGCAAATTTAATCTTTAGGCGATGCTGGAAGACACACTGAAGCACATGTTTTAACAGAAGTAATTTTTTTTTTAATGAACTCATCAGCTGACTATAGGAATCTCCGAAGACATTCCTTTCAGAGAGGTTGTATTCAGTTATGGTCCTATAAACTTCATAAACAGAAGCAGGAACAGAGCAAGCAGCTGCAGCTTGCGCACGACTAAGTGCCTGTGAATTTCCCTTAGACACAGGACAGCTCTCTGCTTCCTGAACTCTCAAAAACACTGGGGGGAAGAAGAGACAAGGCCCCATTTCTGAAACAACAAAACTGAACAACAGCTTAGAGACATTCCTACGGTTACAGGCAATCTCTTTGGCCTAAAATTGAAAAAGCTGTTCACTTGAACATGAAGAAAGTAATATGAACTTGATTAAAGACAACGAGGCGTGGAAAAGAAATAAATCTTTCTCCCCTTAAGAAACAAGTAAACCCAGGACTCTTACTTATTCTAACAGGACCAACATGGCTCAAGCCATTTACTTCGTATTTCCAAAGTTAAACAACTCCTTCCTGAGTTCAGAATCAGAAGAAAATATATAACTAGGCACCTAATTGAATAATGGTATTTGGTTAATGAGAGAAATCTAGAAAGTCATTAAGAAGTCATGAAAACTTCTTGAACTCACAGTTTCCTCCTGAAGTGCACAGTTCACCTATATATTGGATTTTTCAAGCAAGGTGGGGGCAAAGTTCCCTGCACTTGCAAAATCTAAGGGAAAACATATATTTGGTCCTTATTTCATGCATTCCCAGACAAACTAAAACATGCATTAGCCATCTTTAAAATTAAAAACCCTTTGTTTGAATATGTGAAGTTCCCACCCCTGTGATCAAGACACAACTTAGAACCTCCAGAAGCAAGCACTTCTCCCTCCTCGCAGTTTAACATCTCAAGAAAATGCTAAGGCAGGGAGAAGAGCTAAATGCTTTTTACAGCTTAAACCACAGAAATTCATAACACACAGGTAATAGATAAACTATTCTAACTGCAACACTCTCTTTTAACACATACTGTAGCTCAAAAAACATATAATGAACGAGGAACAGAAAAAGTGTTTCAGCAGTGTTCATGTCTCCCAAAGAGGTAGCTACAGGAACTTTACGTACCACTGGGTTTTTTTGTGAAAAAACTTACAATATGACTACAACTGGCATCACAATTCATTAAAACTCAGCCATATATGGGGAGAAACCCCACCAAAAAACAATAACAACAGTAAGAATAATGATGATGATGATATTAATAATCTTGTTCGGGCTTTTTATTGCAGAAAATTAATGAATCACCTCATTATCAAAGCATAAATTAGCAGGACTAAACAACAGGACAGTTTAGGTTAGACCCTCCCCCAGGAGATGTGGAACTCCTTTGACTGGGTAAGTCCGCAAGGAATCAAGCTTTTGGAATCAAGCTTTTCTTCGCAGAATCCTCAGTTTCAAAAAGTCTCGTGGTTCCACCTGGTGCTACAACCTCCAGTTAAATCAGTGTCTGTACTCGCCCGTCTCCTTCCCCAA
>NW_009713009.1:0-30082 GCF_000703405.1 Apaloderma vittatum | reverse complement strand
GGAGGCCTTAGCTTTTCTAATTGCCTCCCTAACAGGAGCCTAATAGGCTAAGTAAGCCCTAACAGGGCTTGCTTAAATCTGACTTTACCCTGAAATGCATTCATAGGGAATATTATAACAAGAATTAAGTTCTGACAAATGTGAACTGTTGCTCCCATGTCTGTAAAAGAGTTTTCAGTTCTTTATATATATAATTAAAATTTTAAATGACACTACAGATCAGTACAGTATCCAAAAATACCAATAACAGGCTTTGGCTAAGAAAGACCAAAAAAGAAGGTGTGTGATAAAACCACTTTAAAACAGCAGAAGAAGCAGTTATTACCTAACTTCACTCAAGAGTTCAGCATCTCCTGCTTAGTCTTGTGTTTGGAAATCTTTTTATTGTAACAGAATATGGCACTGGAGGAAGAATAAGAAACGGAAGGAGAGGTGCCTACATTTCTTCTTAAAAGTCCCAAAGTGAAAATGTATTTCAAACAGGGGTGTCACAGTTCAGTTCCTGGCTGGTTTTGTTTGCACACGGGACACGTAAATGTGTAGCATGCTCCCCAAGACCATCAATCTGTAGTGGATAGGGACAGCCAGTGATGGTGTAGGAAGGTGACTGAGCTCCTCATGGTGTTTGTATCATTCCCACTTAATTCTTGCAGAGTTCTTAGTTCTTGTTCCTCTTGAGAATTAGAGAAATCAACACCTCCTTTACAGAGCAAGAGAACTAGAGAGGCTCTGTATTTTATATAAAAGCTGATGTCATAATTTCCCTGGTAATTTCTGGACACTTTATTTCCCACTGGCAAGCTAAACAATGGCTAAGAAATAATTCAAAATCGATTTAGTTGGGAACAATATAGTCTCTAGACAATCAGAGAGACTGAGTGTGATATATTGTTGTTGAACTATTACCATGGAAATAAATCCTAGAAAAGAGCATTATATCTGTATTCAATGATCTATGAAAATCCACTTCTACATTCATGGTAATTTTCAGATCTGATCCACTTTTGAAGTCAAAAACATATATTCTTATCAGGAAGCAACATTCTGCGAAGCTTTGCATCTGCAGACAAAGAAATACACGAGAAACACTTGAGAAGGTAGAATGGCTGGATACTTTTTTTTTCTGCATATTGAAGTGAGATAAACAGGTTGTCAGTTCATTTTTGGTTACAGAGGAGGCTGATGATGATTTTGAACCATTACAATTTTGTGGTAGTCGATTTGTGGGTTTTTTTAAAAGGCAAGTATAAAATCAAACCTCACAATGGAAATTTCTACAATATCATGAATCTATATCAAAGACTTCCAACTTTTGAAGTTTTTGTTTGGGTAGCACTTTTGAGAACTGAAGTTTTTATCATTGTTACGGTTTAACATTTGAACATGACTTGAAACACGGGAAGACCATCTGATACCTTTTTCTTTTAGAATTACTCTTGGGACAAACTTGGTCCCAAGATTTTATTCACAAAGGGAAAGCCAAAGCTTATCTCACATGGTGCAAGAAGCAAGATACATTGAGATGTGGCACAACTCAACTAAAAGATTTTTCAAAATCCATTTTTGTATTAAAGACTTGAAACCTTCCTTGGTAACCATAAGGAGTTTGCTGCTAAAACGGCCCTTGATTTTCTTAAAACATCTTGTTTGGATGCTCAAAGTGATAGAGAGTAAAGGATGGAAAGTTAAGGTGCACAGTTATATGTGTAATGATTTTTCAGGCTGGAAGCGGAAGTTCTGAGCCTATAGGACACTTGTTGATTCCAATGGGACTGGCACCACCTTATGGTGGAGAGGTGTCAGGTCTGCAGGCTCTAAAAATACAGACAAACATGCGTTAACAATGGTTTGAAGTGCACGCATGATGCAATCCCTAAGCAGGAAGAACCTGACTAAAAGCAGTTTCATAATAAAACAAAAATTAGTTAATACAAACATAATTATAAACCTAGAATGACAAAACAAACAAAAATCCCCACCCTCATTAGAGATAGGGATGTTTATGAATTACCATTTACATTTTTAATACAATATAGGTTCCAGTGTATTTTTTCCTTAACTCTCTCCATGTGTTTTCTCATTCCTTTCCTTCAGTAAGTTCCTCACCTTTCCTCCATTTCAGTTGACTTTTAGAGTGCATACAAAATGAGTAATCTGTTGAGTAAGAAACATGTGCACACCTCCCACCAGGCTTCCAACTTTGCAATTTTTCTATATGCTGAAGCTATTTTGTGATGACAAAGTTATATTTCAACCTGGATGTTGCTGTCAAAGCTGATCATCAGTTTATATCTGCTGAATCTGGTTTTCAATTCCTGCTACCTGTATGGCAAGATTTATTAAAATATTTCAGAGAATTACTGAATTTGCACTTAACTGTAGTTAATTTATTAGATTTTGATTTTTTCAACCCAATTTCACATCATATAGATTTATTTTGTAGGCTTATGATATTACATTTCAAAGGGCTTGATGAGGACATGTTCTAAAATGTTCCTTCCAGCAAAAGGTATTTTAACTTATTTCTGAAGTAATAAATATTTTTCAAATTTAAGGGGATGATAAGAGGAGCATGGAAATCTTAGCAATACACAGCTGAATTCACTTAATTTCCCTCAATGTTCTTAGAACTACTAGAAATTTCCTTCTTTATTTGCTTCACATATGAACCTTTGTCCCTACTGAATTGTTCCGTATGCTAACATGAGTGAAGTTACGATCATAATGAAACACATATGGTGCGTGTCAGGAATAGAAGGGAGCTGATGAAAGGTAAACTCAGACTTGACACAGGATTTTAAATAGAATGGATCCGTTTAAATTGTTTCTGGTTATGTTACCATACAATTCTCACTCAAATGAAACTAACATAACTTCATGGCACTTAAACCTCATTAAAAATGAAAATAAAGAGCAGAAGGAAATAGAGTAGCATATATGTCATTCAGTCACAAAAAGCTCTTTTTATGGAACAATCCAGAAGCACTTTCCTTGAGAAGCCATAGCCATAATGCATTTTTAGAAGGTTGTTCTTTTCCCTATGCAAGTTACACTTTTCTTACCACTTCTTCTCCTTCAGCTGTTGTTGCAACAAATGTTTGACTTAAAGAATCTGGTTTCAGGTGTCTTTCCTGAAGAAATGTTGGTCATACCTTCTGCTTTACGTGGCTTAGTTTAAACATGACTGTATCTTTTTTTCCCTTTAAAAAAAAAAAAACAACACCCAAATACAAACTCTAAGAGTCCCATAGAATATGGTTTCACATTACAGCCCTCAACACTTTGAATCACTCCTGGTGTTTCTCTGACTCCCTGAGGAAGTAAGACAGGGAGTTCAATAAGCCAAAAATCAATTTTACATGAAAGAAATGAAAAGTGCACTCTGCACCGTTTCTCTGCATTATGTCACTCTGGGGCCAGCTCTGGTGAAATGGAAATGGCAGAAATATCAGACCAAAAATGGACCTTTTCAATGGCAACTAGCCATCGGATCCTCTTAGCTTGAACTGCAAAATGTCAAGGCTGGGGTTGTAGTCTTTTTTTAGCTGTCTTCATAAAACTTACAGTGAAAAGAATATCTCAATGTTTGAAGTAAAATAAAAGCTTGCGGCCTGGGATGAGAAAAACACAGTCTTTGGCAAGTTTACAAATGCAAAGAAGTATTTTTTAAAATATGATTGAGGAATAGTAGGTATTAGCATGAATATCGTTAGCAGAGCTAATGTTAGGCTAGTGCGTCTATATTTTCAATTAGTAAGAACCTATGAAAATAAATAAATGAACCTCTTACAAGCTATTTGAAGAAATACTACCCTTTAAAATTCTGTATTGAGTACTTGTACCTTTCTGATAACAAAGTTTCCATTAACTGTTTCTGAAAGCACCTTGATTTGTCAAAACACTATAATAAAAAAACAATTACGGGTTCACTTAGATCATTTATCAGCCTAAAAATTGTCTATGTTTCATCTTATTTTTTTTTAACTTGAGCTTTTTGTGTTACGGAAGAAGGAATAGAAATAACTTCTTGCGTACTCTGACAATCAATTACTGTGTCCTTTCCATTTTACTAGTAATAGCAAATCAAAACATATCTAACCATAAATTGCTCCAGAAAACGGTATATAAAGTAGTTTGATAAAGCAAACTGCAGAGAAGAGATACATATCTAATAAACTCTTTAGATTATATTCTTGATGCAAACACACGAGTGTTTTCTGAGACAAATGAGGCTTGGATCTTATCACTTTGTTGTTACAGATGTATTTCATCCATATTCAAATGTATTTTCCTTTTTAATATACAGTCTGTTATCTACTTCCTACAATCTTCCCTCCTTCTTCATCATTAGAATAAAAAATACCTACAGAATAAAACATATCTTATGACCTGTAGCATGGGAGCAAAATGAGATTAAACATTTCTATGTTTTTCCTTTTAATGCTTTTCTCCCATTCTAATGAATATTAATCTTAGTTCACCTTTACATTCAGACAGGCTGTAGTGTGGCCAGGCTTACAGACTGAATTTGATGACTTCACTTGTCTGTCTGTTCCTTATAGACGAACGTCATTTTCATTTGTCTAAGCATGAAGATGTAGTTCAGTACTTCCAACACATTGTATTAGTCAGCCTGGATTTCAGCCATCTGTTGCATAGAACCTACATGAAATTCTGACTTTTACCTTTTGTAATAGTCTTTTTGCCTGGCAGGTTTTCTGACATATAAATTATTCTACTATTTTAGGATAATGCTTTCTTTCATTAAACAGCATAACACTCAGTTCAGATTCTCATCTGAAAACTTTACTTAAGTGCATATGTATTGGAAGAAAAAGGAATCCTTTGTATGCTTACAAATTAGTTTTCTTTTAATGAAGCATAAATAGCACTTACTTAAGTATATCCAGACAATTCAACATCATATTGTGCTTTCCATTAATTATAAGAACCTGAGAATGAAAAATTTAAAAGGGGGAGTATACCGCATGCAATGTTTTTTAGTAAAATGAATAAGCATCCTCATGTGCACAGTATATGAATGTTTGTGCCTATGTGTGAAGTCACTCAGCTGGAAATGACTTTTATGTCATGCATGGTACGACTCATAGTTTCAGAACTGTTCTCTTTGAACTGTACCTATAGTAAAATAAGTCTAATGTCTTTACTTTGAAAGTGCACAGGAATAGAAGGGCACATCATAAGAACTGCAAATCCCAAATGTAAGTGAAATCTTACCTATGATCAGTAAAATGCAGGTTGTAAAAACATATCTCTATGTCTTTCTTTCCCCATGGAATCTTGGAGAAACCCAAGATCTTCCCCAATGCCCTGGTGACTGTCCTAGGTTTTAGTTTTGTAGTCTTGAAAAAGAAAGACAAACTTCTCCACAGTGCCAGTTACAAATATACAGACTGTTAAGAAAACTAGGAATCAACAGTATGTACAGAATCAGGCAATACACTTGCTGAAAAATGTGTCACCTTTACTTTGGTGCTACCCTTCTAACCTTTCCTCAAAAGGTACCAAAGATCCCTGATTATGAATATTTATTTTTTTCTCACATATATATGTGTATGTGTATATATATGTTGTGTGTGTATTATTTAAGTGTTTCACTACTCTACTGTATTATTTAAACGTTACCAAGGAACATGTTCTTCACTCTGAGAGACAGGGTAGAATACCCTCAAGGGAATGCCAGATTCCTACTTATGTATAAATAAAATGGAAAACTGAATCTTCCATAGAGAAGCAGTTACAAATGTGTGAGATGGTACTTAGATATATTCCTTATTACATAAAATGCAACATAAGGAAAATGGATTTCTAAAACATATGACTTCCTACAGTTTTGTTTTATAGCCAGCAAATATTGCATAATAATGATGCATTGCCATTTACTTGTCAGTGTAACTCATTCCATTTTCTTTGTAGGAGTTATAAGCTAAATGAATAGTAACAGAGCTACTTCACCACAACTGATGACTTGACTTTTTAGGAACTGAGACAAGATTGATGGAAGTGTCAACATCCAGAACTGCATTTCAGCATATTCAAGTGTGAGACTGATTAGAAACCTTAGTATTCTTCACCATGACCTTTAGTTGTACTTCGCATTTACTGACAATATCAACTGCTATTGCTCCTTTTCCCCTCCTGTATGTGTGATTTGTTCTAAGGAATGTGCAAGGAAAACCACACTGCAGTAGAGTGACAGGAAAAATGAAAATGTTTTTGCTACGAGTTACTCTCAAATGATCTCTCTGTCTAACCTGTATCAGATAAACGCCTATTCTGAGGCAAAGAAAGAACTTTTTTCTTCAGTTAAGCATCTCTAAGATATGTAGTGGCTAAAGTGTCACTGTTACAGTTTATGTCTGCTCTGATCCATATGCTGTAGGAAATCGAAGTGTTTTAAGTTAACATGTCTCTCCTAAGGACATATGATTGCACCTCAAGTGGACATATTTAAACTAGTCTCAAGCTGACACAGATGTTAATAAAAATTAAGCCTTACTCCTGAAGTCTTTTAATCAGCTGATGTGGTAACTTACCTTGCTCCTATTTCCTTCACTTGAGAAGTGTTTTATAGATGAGAGTGATATTGAATGACGGAAGTTCAGTTCTTCACTGATGTAGTAAATAAGAATGATCTCTGGCATTCTTGAATTGTAGTCTTTTAGGAAAGTTCTTGAGCCTCAGATAATTTTGTCTAGAATCACATCACTGTGAAATGTTCGTGTTTTTGAATTCTTCAAAAAGCATCCACCTGACAGCTATTGGAAAGCACTTACCTTGACGTGAGCCATGTTCTCATGACTGCAGAGTGACCCAAGCAAAGGCTCAGATACCTGGCTGCGGCATGGGGTTGGAGATCTTTCCCTTGCCAAGCACCAAGAGAGCTAAAGAAGTTCATAATAGGAGACCAACAATGTAAAACAGAAGTAGGACGTCTGCTATACTGAAAGGAGAACTACAGCACCAGCCGTGACTGGGTTGGACCTGCTGGCTAAACACAGCTAAACCACAAGCTGGATGAGATTCGGGCCATTCAGATGTACATGTACTGCACTGCTCTGGTGACACCATCATTTCTGTATCCACTGGTTTGGGTTGTCCCTCACTGCGCAGTTCTTCTAGAGCGAGCACATATGAAAAGGTGTGAAACAGGCTGTTTTATAAATATTACCCTTCCCTAGGGACTGGTGGCCTTACCCAGAAAGGCAAATTGTTGCTTCTGCCTTGATTCAAAGAATCAAGAATTCAAACTCAATAGCCAATGAGACTATTAAGCGGGTATTCTTTATTGCAGCTCTCGGAGACACACAGGGATATTTCCACTGCATGTGCTCACCGTGGCTTTGTCTTTGTTCTGATTATATGCATTCACTACATACATATTTATTACATTTCCATGAAATAATTATTATATCTCATCCCATTCTAACAACTATTTACATACTCACTTCACTTTCTACTGTCTTTATCACCTTCTATTTTTAGTTCTTATTTTGGCCTGTCTTAGTGGTCATCAGATGCCTCTGCTGGTCATTTACTTCATCACTCCTCTTCCTCTTCTGTTCTTTTGGTGACCTTCTCCATTGCTTGGCAGATTTTACCGTGAGCTGGCTGCAGTTAGCCACTGGCAATAAGGTTCTGCCTTGAAGCAGAAGGTCCCATTCCCCCCTTCAGTTACAAGTTATCTTTTCTATGAAGCACCTATTGAGCTCAACTAATTCTGTTCTCACAGCCGTATTCCCACACTCTGTTAATGTCTTCCATTCTTTATTTCAGCCTGCTCAGGACAACAGCACCTTCCTGCAAGAGGAACCTCTCAGGAGTGGTGTCTGTTTTCCATATAGCAGCAAAAAGAGAGTCAATTTTTTTCTAGATGGAAGGCGGAAGGGCTGCATCTTCCAGGAACCCACATCTCCACTGGGTAATACTTAATTTCCCTCTGAAGGTGAAGCATCACCTTTTGGGAAATGATTCCAACTTCCTCAGGTAAGGACTCAGCCAGGAAGGGAAAGATCCTTGGTTCTATATCCTGTTGCCAAGACTGTTCAGTTTCTAACGTTTCATACAATATAAAATTAATTTATCCCAATGCATCTGAGAGTCACTTTTAAGGTTTAGGGATTTTTGTGCCCAGGATGAGTGAAAGCTGCAGGACCAAAGTCCAAAATTGAATTTGGAGAAAAGCACATGGCTTTAAGAATCCAAACACTTTGACAATCTCACCCTTTCTGTTTTTCATTATTTACAAGTGAATTATTTTCCCTTTGTGGTCTTTACCAGCTACTTGCTTATCATATATTTTTTGTCTCCCAAATTTTTTGTCTCTGTGCAAGTTCCAAAAATCACAAAGTTTTTGAAGCTGCTTTTTCCAATGTTGTCATATTTTAATAGTTATTATCCAATAATATTTTGTGTACTTATAACAATAATATTTTATGTCCTTTTAAATATTTTCTTATTTCTACATATGTGAGCTTTTTATTTAAACTGAGGAATACAAAGCCAAATCTTCCCATTTCTCTTAGAAACTCTTTCGGAGAAACAAGAGTTGCTGCGTACATTTGGATGCAATACAAAGATGAGTAAGATCATATGAGAAATAAACCTGTTTTTTCCATACAGTGAATACTTCACAATCTTGTTACACATGGTGCTCCCCCAGAAGGGACTAGCTGGAAGTCTTGCTCTTATAAGAAGAAACTGATATGACAAGAAAGATAAAACCTCATCTGGCTTAGTTTGGTTTGTCTTTTTGACAGCTCTCTTTAACCCCCCTATTCCACGGTCTGGGAAGAAAGGTACACAGCTGTTTCAATAGCTGATGCTCTTGCTACTCCCCAATAGGTGCCTGTGTTTTTCCATGCAAATGTGTGAACCTGTCTAGGTTGAGAGGTCTGTGGGTGCTTTAGTGAGCAAGAACATCTTTATTAAACAAAATCTCGAATTCATGAAGACAAACAGAGTCAAGTTCTCTGACATACTGAGACACAGTTATCAGGAGGCCCCACTAACCATCAAAAGTTGAAAAAATTTCTGACCACTTTTATAGACTTTAAATATATCTCTGGGTTAAGAGTAAACTGCATGTGAAAGTAGTACAGTAATAGGCTTTGCTTTCTATCCTGGCTCTTTTTATGCAAAAAAAGAGAGCACAGAGAGAAGGACTAAGGACATTTCTCCAGATTCTTTGTGGTGCCAGAGTCAGCAAATTTTCCTGATTTATTTATTTATTTATTATTCGATCCCTTTTTTTCTATCTGTTGCTGCTTCTCCATGTGTAAAAGCATCAGATCTGGTTCTCCAGATCTCCTTAGTACATTTCATAAACAGTAATAATAATTATTGCTAACAAAGATCCCAGGCATAAGTGTTCTCAGAAAAAGTCAATAATAGCAGTCACAATTATCAGAGAAATCAATCTGGGGTATTTATTTGTAATAATATCAATTGCTGAAGTATTTCCTGTTGTATAATTGGCAATGTCTTGTCTAACAATGGCTGCGGCACTGGGTAGGTTATTGTCTGCTAAAGACTTAAACTGAAACTAGTTTCTTGGAGCCTTTCCAACACACAAGCCTCATGTAGCTCACTGATACAACATTTTATGGAGAATTGCATAACCAGTACATCCCTTGCCTTATTAATCACAGACAGTGTTTTCAGTATTTTCTTGTTTGTTTTTTTTCTCTTGATCCCTTCCTTCAACCTCCATTATCCCTACCTTATTTCTGTACTTAACTAGATATTTCTCTTTAGCTCGAATTAAAAAAAAGAATAAGAAAGAGAAAACAAAGGAGCATAATGGTATGTTGCTTGTCTTTTTATTGTCTTCTGGATTACTCTGAAGATCATTGTGCCAAGATAATATTTTTATTTCTGTAAGAAAGAAGGAGGAAATTTCCATTATAATTCCACAGAATATCAAAAATTTATGATGTTTTCAACATGATGGTGGTCATTTTTCTTATTAGTCATAGGGAATAAAACCCTTTTATAGCCACTAATGCTCTTTAAAATGCTTTTCATGTGCCAATTGTAATCTTTAAGAGATATTTCCTGTTGAAACATGTTTATAATTGCAGAATATTCCTAGACCTTGTTTTTCTTAAGTATTCTATAAATCTGGTGTGACTGGAACTGAATAGGCAGACAGATACTTAAAAAGGGAAATGGAAATGGAATTCCTCTGATCTTTAGCACTTAGAAAAATTCTACAACAGATGCATTTTCAGAAGGATCTTTTTAAGTAACTCTGTTTAACACTCATTTTACTCAAAAATGCGATGACTGTGAGATTAGTATTTACTTATTATGATATTGGATTTTTAACAATATCCTTTAAGTACATATCAAATATACAGTGTCATGGATTACTGGTTGCAGAAATCGTTATCTAAAGCACTCTTAAATGAGCAAATCTGTGAGTGAGAGTATGTCCATGAGAGTATGTCCATATCAGGCTTTTACAGAGCTGGTCTTTACACAAGCTATGAGTATCATCCACCTGCTCAGCCTCTAGAAGTCAGAAAAACACACCGAGTGATTCTAATTCAGAGGTACAACACCTGCTACAATTACTGAGCTCACTGCAGCTCGAAGGAGTGGTCTTATTTAATTCCTGTCCCCCAAGTCACCCTCCTTCTCCTTGTGCCTACTCTGGCATGCATTTGCTTTTCATCAAGAGCATTTGATTCAATTTTTTTGCCTGGAAGCAAACTATGAGCTTTTTTTTCTTCAGGCTTAGCCACTTTATTGCGGGTTTAGACATACACTACAGCTGATGCAAGGGAAGTGGTGAGAGCATTTTGGTCAGGGTTGGAGAAAGATAAGGATGAAAGAGAGGAGTAAGGTGAGGTGTGCTCTGCTGTTCTGACACTAGATGAGGTCGTCAATCACACCTAACTACACCCTGAGAGAGTGGCACTATGTCCTGCTGCACTGGCTTACTGCTGGTATAGCTGTGCTGAAGAAAATACATAAAGCTAACATAGCATTGAAATAACGGTATTATGTCTTATAAGGCAGAGATACTGTCAAATAAACTGACTTTTCACCTCATGTACTATGGTTTCAGTCTCAAATAGATTGAGTCTAAGTTTATATGCCTGTGAAACAATCATCTGTTTTACATCACATGTTATTCAGATTGGGTTAATTTCTTACTAAAGGATCCTCCAAAAATAAATCACAATTTGGGAAATTAATCCATCACTGTATTTGTATTGCTAAAGTTAAATTGACAATACTTTTCCAAATCTGGGTCAGATCATACCCTTGGTCTCTGACAGTAACATATATGCTGTTTTGAATAGTGTCTCTGTAGATCTTCTTGTCATGTTCTGCTTCTACCTTGCAAGTGCACACTGCTTTATTTTAGCAAAAGGTTTTAAATTTTCGGTTTTCCTAATTTTGTCTAACGGTAGGGATGATGTGCCTTTTCCAAACATGCGCATCCTCTCTTCTAGGGCTAATGTCACTTCAGGTTTTCCACTGTGCCTCTTTCTACTGTAGACCTGTCTTCACACGTTTTCATTCTCTGACTATATACAGGGGTATTTCTGGAAAGAAAAACTGTGTGAGAACATGATTTTTGTCCTCTTTTTTTTTTTGCCAATATTAGTAATGTTCTTTGTTCTGCAAATATTATTGAATAAGAACAACCAAAACATATTCAGCAATTACGTGAAAAGTAAGAAAATATCATTGTTGTCCTCAAATTATCTTCCTCTTACAAGGCCAAGTCCAAATGTTAATAAGGCAATACTTCCACTGTCTGCAGTAAGTGGATTTTTTATTTTAATTTTTAAAACTTCGACAATATATTTTATGTTTTCAAAATCCTTTTTGGACCTGATTCTTCTCTCACTGCTGAAAGACAGGAATATCAGGAGTGTTGCTTCTGACTTACAGTGGGGCAGGTGAAAAGAAAATTAAACTGAAATCATGAAGCAAAATGTATGATTTGTGGCAAATCAGTCTTTTTGTAGTAAGAGTTCTCCTGAAGTCCCTGTTATATTTGTGTCTTCAGCAGAAAGTTTGAGCTAGAAAACTGTCAGATTGTATAAGATAGTTGCATAGTTTCTGAAGCGTCTAACTTCACAGAAGCTTAACTTTCAGAAGTTTTGACAAGTGATTGAACTGATGCAGACTTCAGAACATTAGAAGCCTGGGACGTAAAACAACTAAAACCGAAGGTTTGAAAGGAATGATAAATTTCAATGGGTTTTCACTTCCTAGCTTCAAGTAGACGTGTCATAAAACGCTTAAATCCAAGTAGCTTTTCTCAGTGGTGTTTGGAATGGTTTAGATAAAAATGCACTACTTCCTACTCTTCATTTAGAACATCAAAATAAACCTCAATTTTCTTTCTGAAGGTGTGCTGGTTTTAATGTTAACTTTTTCATGGGATTCTATGGGTTGGGTTTCTGCTGTCTTGACTAATAACACATCAGAATCAGTACACATCTTTGCACAGATTTCTGGGACACAGCACCATATTGCAGATGCAGAAATAATGGAAAAACAATAAAGAGACATTCTGTATTTCCTTCCCAAGTGAACGAGAAAATAAGAGAACTATGAAGAGATATTTTGTTCTGTTATGCTCTTCCATTCTGGTACTAGGCCAAGGTTCAGATTAATTTCTGAATTTCTGAATCTTTGTTTAAAATGCCAGGGTTTATTATTCCACAGAGATTTTACAGGCACTAGCAGGGAGAATGGCCTTTCTGTTCTCAGTGATTTCTTTCTTCCCTTTTGTCATCTCCCACCTTCTAACTAAAGCAGAGAAGTGTGGGCTGGAGGAGTGAATGATAAGACGGGCAGAAAACTGGCTAGATTGCCAGGCTCAGGGGCACAAATCTCAGCTAGATGTCTGGTAAGCAGGGAGGTACCCCTCATTGCTAATGTCCTGGATGATGGGCCAGATTGAGCTCTTAGCAAGCCTGTAGCTCATATGAGATTTGGAAAAGCACTCAGTATGCTAGTAAACAGAGGGACCATAACTAGTGAACCACCAAGGAGGGCAGGGAGGTGTGTGGGTGGGGCTGGAACACAGGAGGTATGAGGAGAGTCTGAGAGGGCTGCTTTGGAAGAAAAGATTTGAAGGAGGTGTTGCAGTCACACCTACCCTGACGAAATCCTGCTAAAGACCTAATCCTACTAAGGACGACTGTGAAAACCTGATGACTTCACTCCAGGCGCTTCCCTTGCCTTTTGTGAGCTGGCCCCCAGCTAATTAGAATTGACACAGGTGAGACTGGACAAGGATATCAATGGCCCCACCAGAGAGCTGCTGTAAGGTGGTTTTCCTGAGTAGTGATGTTGCAGTTGGGGACTTTCTCCTTGGATCAAGATGCTGCCCTAAGAGAAAATATCTGAGATTGAGTGAGTCCTCACCTAACACATGCCTATGGTGAATCGTATCTGGATATACCCTTGAGTGAGTCCTTGTCTGCTGTGAGTGAGTGATCCCCTTTTCTGGGTATCCCTAAGTGTGAGGTTTACCCCTTTTGTGAGTGTGTGCATGTTTAGTGTCTCGTTTCTAAAAATGAATATTTGTGAAAGTTAGGAATTATTAAGACAAGTTGTGTAGTATTATATTCCCAATTGGCATTTGAACCTGTAATATACTTTGGTCTGTCAGACTGTTGGGTACTTTTTCTAGTTGGAATAAATCTTCATTTGGAGTAGCTGCACTGTTTACTTTGTGGGTGCCTCCGCAACAGGAGGTTGTATTTCTCTCTCCACCTAACTAATGTGGGGAGGATGTAGCCATGACAGAGCCAGCAAGAGATGCACAGCTGTAGAGCAAAGGCAAGTGGGATTACAGGAAATTACAACCTGATGTAAGAAATTTCTCTTTGTTTTGTTTTGTTTTGTTTTTTTCTTGGCTTGGGGATGGTTAACACTGGAACAGTGGAGATATTAAAAATGCTAATGGATCCAGCCCTGAGCAGCCTTCTTTAGATGATCCTCCATAGAGCAGGAGAGTGGAGTACTAACCTCCAGAGGTCTCTTCCAAACTGCAGGTTTCTATGATTCTTTGAAAGGCATTTGAATACTTATGGGGTACTACATCTGCAAATGTGTCAACTGTAGGTGATTATAGGGAAATATTAAATTAATTTCTATTAAAGGTGATGGTATCACAGCAGAGACTTATGATTTTTATTAACGGTATTTGTCTAGGAATGTAGAGTCTTTTGTTTTGGATGCAAGCTACACCGCTGGCCAAGTCTTTCCATTACCTCTGAACTAGAATAATGTGAAATTAAGTTGTTTCATTGAAAGGGAAAATTGGTAGAGGATACAGAATTTGCTCGGTGTACCTTGCACCTAAAATCAGCATTCCACAATCTGCTGGCCATGAGTTCCACCATCTAAAACCTGCTGGCCATGAATTTATCAGCGGAGCCCATCTGTCATAATCTACAAGGCTTTAAATGGTTTGGAAGTATTGTTCCTCCTGTGTTCCATGAGGTTGTATTACTGACGCAGTTTGAGCATCTGAACTGTATTTATTCAGTAGAAAGGAGAGATGGATAATCAACAAAGAACAGAAGAGGCAGGAAACTATGTTTGGGGTTTTTTTTGCCTGTGTAAATGTAAAGGAACAGCTCTTTGAAAGAAGTATTATTATTTACCATTGCACTAGAGGAGAGACAAAGGCATGCAGTCTAAGTGGTTGGTGGTCATTCAGGACTGTGATAGAGCGTGTAGCTAAATGCTTTAGTTTGTTTTGAAAATTAGAGAGCTTTTATAAATACAGTAAGTGGTAACTAGGAAGAAGTCATAACCAGCTCAAAAATTTAATAATATGAAAGAAAAATAATTGCCATTCCTTTTGTTTTATTCCGATTTTCATGTGCAAGATTTAATAGAAGGACATTTCACAGCATGATAGCTGGAAATAGCCTTACTGCCAAGAGAATACTTCTGAGCAATGAAGCCAAAATATTTTACTACCACTCTTTCTAGCGGTTTATTAGGATTAAATGTTCATTCACTTGCTTGAAGGTGATTATGAGAAGAACGGGAGTAGGCTCTGATGCATGCAGTCATTTTTCTTTCATCTAATGTCAGCAGTAGTTGTAACACACCTTAAAAACAATCATACTAGAAAGTACGGTTAGCTTTTTACTCACTAAGTCACGTACCTATGAATTCAATTTCATAAGAACTGAAGTCTTGAGGAAAAGGAGGAATGGTAACCAGAGGTTTTGCTTACTTGATCTTGGAAAATCAAACCAGAAAAGCTGGTTTCTTTCAAAATAAACAGTCTTGGATGTGTATAGTGCACACAAAGTACAATTACTTGTGTGATCCTTCTGAAAATAGGGTTAGTTTTCTTTTCATACCATGAGTTAGACATTTTCAAATCACTATTGGTAACTAAAAGCATTTGACAAGGAAAAACGGTCCACTGAGCCACCTCTGAGCTAGAGCTTCCTCCAAAGTTTAGTTTGAGGCTTATCTAAATCAATGTAAAAGTATCACACCCTTTAAATCTCAGTAGCCCTGACCCTGTAGGCTTCATTACATTTGGGCATGGCTGTGTGCTTCAAAAAAGACAAATTGTGTTTGCCTTGCAAAAGAATGTGTTCACTGATTACATCGTCATCCCAACTGCAGGGTGTTAAATCAAATTCCTTTGAACTGATTTCTCTTACAAATACTGATTTGTAAATAAATTCAATCTCTGAATTGGATGTCTGGCATATTTTTATATTATTTCCACTTCAAAATTCACATTCTTACAGCTATTCTGATAATTGGTTTTGTCTTTCCTGTGCTCCAAGCCTGTACAGTAAATTGTAGGAATATCCTCTCATCTTTTTTTATTCTCCTCCAGTGTTCATATATGTACAAAAACTTTTGGGTGTGATGTTAGCTTTAGCTATTATGAGGCATTGCTTAGTTTCACATCATTACAAAAGTCAAATTGCTGTTTGTATTAAACTCGCACCAGAAGAATAATACATAAAGTTCTGCATAATTTCTCTTAAATAATTTTGAAGTTCTGAAGTTGACTTAAACTTTCAGAAGCTAACTGGATTAAAAGTTGTAATGTCATGTATCTTCTAAATGCATTTATTTTGTTATAGTAGATTTCAAGGTTGTCCTAAAATCAGAAGCAGCCACAAACTGATGCAATTCAAGAAAAACAACATGAGTCATTCTGCCCAAGGAAAAATTTGGCAGAGAACAACATAGATCTGTTTGTACCAAACATTTCTCAAAGCAAATCAGTTTCTCAAAAAGTGAGGTGTGCCTTTCTGTCAGTGATTTCTCTGTTGACCTCATGCTTGATACTGTGAAAAGACAAAATCAGGACTCAATAGTCTGGGTGACTATTAAGCAGGTGTTCTTTATTGCAGGGCTGAACGCACTGGTAATCATTTCCACCAAATGTGCATGCCATAGAGAGTCAGATGCATAGCTTATGTGGAGGATATACACACATATTCATGTTATTTCTGAGAAATTATTAACATGTCACACCCACTCCCGTGTGAGCATTATAGTCTCTTGGTGGGCTTCAGAGATACCTGGTGGTCATTTACTTCATCCTGCTCTTCATCACCATGTTTTTTTGGTGAACTATAGCCTGCACTCCCTTGTTTTTGCTGACAAGCAAGTTCTGCAGTCTTGAGGCACCCTGTGCCTCTTTATCTCACAGTAGCCTTGCATTCCGTTCTCAGAGATAAGTCCTGCTCAAAGCATTACAATGTGGGTACATTCCCATCTCACAATGCCATTGTTACATAGCTCAGTGCTGCTGCTTGTTAAAAGGCTTTTAGCCAGTAAATTTCCATCAGGCCCTTGTTTCAGCTCAACAGTTTCAGAAACTTTCAGCCATGATCTAGCAACAGGCTCCAGCTCTTCTGTCTTTACAGAATTTCCAGAGGGCCTTACTTTTCAGAGATGTTTGTTATTTTAAATAAAATTAAAAAAAACCCAAAACCGATTTCACTTTGAGGATGCTGAAAATTCCTCCAGATTACAAAAGTTGTCTTTTCAAAGTTCTGTTCTGGTAATGTGAACAGCTGTTTGAGAAGTAACAGATATTCAGCATTCACCAGATTAACCTTTCTCTCTTCAGAACAGAGATTCAGGTGAGCAGTGTGTGACCTGAGAGATCTTTTAGTGTTATGAACAACTAAATGTACACACCAAAATATAAGTGCCAACCTCTTAGGAATAAGCATCACGGTGACCTCCACTGTGGAAATTTGTTTAAATTATTCTTCAGAAATGACTCTTTTGCTTCTCACCTCTACAGATTGTTTATAACTATGCATAATTGACACCTCCACAACATAACTGTACTTGATTGTGTAAATTATCTATACATGTTACTCAGTTTTAATTGAGTAAGCATCCTAAAGCAAGTTTTAATAAAATATAAAAGATCTGAAATTGCTGGGGATGGTAGATCAAAATGAAAGTTTGAGATTTAGGTGGTTTTTCTTGCATGGTTTCTTCGCAAAATAGAGGACTTGTTTTGTGGTTTGGGGTTGGGGTTTTTCTGAGTGGGGTTGAGGTTTTGTTGTTGTTGCTTGTGTGTGTGTTTATTTTCATTTTTGAGTTTGTTTGGTTTTGGTTTTTTTTCCCAGATGAGGTTTCACAGCTCAGATGAGCTGGTCTAACTGCTGACTCTAGCAGAGACCATTTCATCCTCTGATCTCACCTCCAATCTTAGACTGATTCTAGCTATTATCTGATCCTTATGTGAGCTGGTACAGCAGTAATTTATTCTTTTTTTTTTTTGACTTGTACGTTGTGGTGGGGTATTTTTTTTGTTTGTTTATTTTCCTTTGTATAGGTTAATTTTTCATCAGATTAATGAGCTAGGGAACAAGAATGCAATCTGGGGTTGCATAAGAAAAGTGCGCAATGGCTCTCTGTTTGTAATGATCCAAAACTGACTGACTTGCTTGATTATTAAAGATTTGACACACAAATTGTGTTATATTAACCCAAAAGGAGGAGGAAAAAAGCCCAAACAAACAATAGCAAAAACCAACAACAAAAAAAACCCCAAACCGCTGTGAAAATAAACTCATAAAACTATAAAATATTTTGGAGCATTTTATTTATATATGGAAGTGCTGAAACACTATATCTTGACTTCTGTGTTCTGAAGGAAACCGTAAACTGTGTGCTGTCTCCCTGAGCTATATGACACCTAATGAGATTTGTAATTCTGGTCCTTCACATACCTCTTCTTCTGTCATCATGGGTTGCCTGATGTATTCTAGCAGTTTGGGCAGTGAGAGCAACATGAGAGCACTAAGGAAAGTGTAGTTATGGATTTTATGCTGCAGTAATAAAGGAGTCAATTCGTCCAGACTACACCCTCCCATGTCCAATAACTGTGCCTCTGGAGAACAGGAATAGTGCAAAGCAACATATTTCAGTCTGTAAAAGCAAAATGTTGCAGTCCACATGAGCCAACACTCAATAATGGTCAAGCAGGATTCTGAATAATAAATGTGAACTGTATATACAGAGCTAGAAAGCGTATTTAAGGTAAGGATTGTTTTGTTAAAAGATGTGTAAAAGTGACATGGATAAAGGTGGATAGTGATTTATCAACAGAACAAAGTTTTTTAGAATATGGATCAGTGTACTGGGTATGGTGTATATATAGATATGATAGTGTATCAGTGAGGGAGAAACAAATGTGTCTTGCAGGTTTATTTGGTCACACTGTTCATAAATTCACTGAACAGGAAACAAAATGCTCCTACTGAGTGTACAGAGAAAGTCCATTGTATTCTGAACCTTTCTGTTAGAGGCAGTAGTGGACCTTACCTTTCTCATTGACCTGGCAATAAAAAATAGTTGCTCTCCCATGCTGTGAGAACCAACTTTTCTTAGAAGGGAGATCACAGAGGTCATCTTAAAATGGCAACAGGGAAGCTGTCAGTGAGAACTCCCCCAGCACTCCTCCATCAATAAGATGTGTTAAGCTCTGGAGGTTACTAGCTGTAATACAAGCAATCAAGCAAGCTAAATGGTTAAAACCTTTGCGATATATGGGGCATGATGGTTAAGCTCTAAGTATGGGGAGGCCTGGAAGGTCAGTTACATCACACTCCCTCAAACGTGCTATGGTAAGCGCTGTGTGAACCACTGGGTGGCTGGAGACACATCTTGTGTCTCACGTCGCTGCCCAAAATGCTAGTCGGGGCCTTGAAAAGCAGATCTTGTGGCAACGTAGCGCTCCAGAAAGAACTGAGTCAAACAATGGGACTCATTTCAAAAACAACCTTATACATAATTGGACCAAAGAACATGATATTGATTAGGTATTTCATATCCCTTATCACGCACTAGCCTCTGAAAAAAATTGAATGGCACAATGGATTATTCAATGGGAGATGGAACTTTAAGAATTGGGACAAGAATTTAACAAAGGCCATCTGGTTAGTTAACACCAGCGGATCCATCAGATGTGGCAGTCAGACCCTTTACATACAGTGGAAGATAAAATCCTTGTGGTATATGAAAAGAATTTGTGCCTGGATATTTCCTGCTTCTGGTAAAGACAAATCCATCTGAGGGATTGCTTTCACTCAAGGATGTGGAACAACTTGGTGAATGATGATGAAAGATGAAGTCCGATGTGTACCTCAAGGGGAATTTAGCTTTGGGTGAGGCTATTCGATTTAAACTGCATGATGTAATTGTTACATAATACTAACAGTGTTTAATAAGTGCCTTTCAGGTTAATACAGTAATGATAACCAGAGCTAGGAGTGTTAAGTGACCACCAGTAACTTCCTTGAATTGAACCTGCAACCCATGAGCATGAACTGCAATGGAACTCGTACCATCTTTCCTGTCTTGAGAGACTGCTCTGAGAGATGGAACCCACAGTTATGAACTGAATGAAATTTCTGAGCTTTTCTATAGGAAAATAATCATAAGCTAATGACGAGTATGATGTAAACAGTATGGAAGAAGGAATGGAATGTCCCGATTTGAGCTGAACAAAACCAGTTCTGTTCAGTGAATTTTACTTTTCAACTCAGTCTCTTTTAAGAGGCTGTACTTTCTGAAGTTAGCACCATGTTTTCACAGACAGTGTGTGCTACTAGAAGCGCAAATGTCTGATGTTTACAGTTACTGCCTGGGATTGGCATGAAGAAAGTCTCTTGCTTATACTTGTTCCTGTAGTGACCAAAGCCACTGTTGGATCTTGTGTGCCATGCTGGGGGTGGTGGGAAGTAAAAAGTTGTACCTCTAGTGAGTAACGGACAGGACAAGTGACCAACAAGAAAGAGTATTCCATTCTGTAGATGCCATATTCATCGTAAAAATGAGGGACCATGGCAGTTAGGGCCTCTCTTCCTCAGTGGTCAGAATCCGAGGAGGACCTCATCGAATCTTTTGCCTTTGATCGCAATCCTGAGTTTCTGAATCCAGCTCCTGTATCCAGCTCACCGCTGCTGCCGAGCCTGGGGTGCTGAGTGCTCTGCAGCATCAGTGATATTTGCTATTGGAGGTAGATTCGGGTTCACTATTCGCAAATAGTTCTTTTTTAAAAATTTATTGCTTTATTAAAGCTGTTTAGTTTTCCAGTCCACAAGTCTCTCTACCTTATTTTGTTTCCCTACCCATTTTGGGGAGGGAGAGGGGTTAGAGATCATCTGTCAGCGCTCAGTGGCCAGCCTAGCCCTAACCCTTGATACTAGCCAGTGGCTCATCTGAAATACCTAAACAGAGCAGGAAATGCAACACCTGTGAAATTATTTTTTAATCAGTCTAGCAAGCATTACAGCCCTTTCAAGAAGCTGCCTGTTCTGATAGTGGAAAGAAATTAGACTGAAGTCTCAGAAATGGCAAATTCTGATGTAAGTAACAACTTATGGGGTTGTTACTGAAATCCGGTCAATGAAGAACTCTCTTAACACTCAATTTTAGTATTAGAAAGTAGGCATTTCTTTACTGCGTCCAGACACATGGGGGAGTAATTCTGTTTACTATGCATGCCATGTCTGTTACCCATCCAAGATTATATCCACCTGTTACATACATAGGCATTAGTTTTTCCAGAAAGATTATACATATTCATTCTATTTCCAGGAACTAATTATCATATATACATAATCCTTACATGTGCCTAGATCTCTGAAAGGCTTCCATGGAGGTCTTTGGTGGTCTTCTGGTGATCCCTTGTGGCTGATGGAGAGGTGTCTTTTCACAAACTTTCCATAGAAAGTCTTATCTTTAGCCCATCTCTCTTCTTTGTGGAGTCCTTCTTGACTGGAGTCTGCTAATCTATGTGTTCCTCCAGGGAACAGCCACAGTTGGTTATCCTTGAAGACACAGTTGATAGTCCTTGATTGCCAAGGGCCCATACAACAATTGCCTCCACAAGGGTGCCAGCCATAGTCCTGCCTTTCCTTGCGTTCCTGCCCCAGGCCCATTTTACACATTTCTGTCTATGGTATGTAACAGGGTGATTTCAGACCTCACAAAAAGGCTGAATGCTAGGGAAAGGTAGCAGCTCTATTACAGGCTAGAATATCTAAAATTCTCTAGCTCTTGTTAGTGTGAATACCTAGGCAACTTTGGCTATTATGCAGAGTGATCTCAATAAGAATTTTCTGAGGCACCAAAGGTGGTAGTGATGTGTTGCGCAAAAACAGCCCCTGCCTCCTGAGGATCCAAATAGGGGCATCTGTTTGGCATGTGTTAAGTGTGCCACAGTGTACCTCCAGGCAGTAAATTCACAGCTGCTTTGTTATGTCAGGAAATTTAAATTAGTTCTGCTGACATACAAGGATGGTTTTGTTTAGTTCGTCTCTTATATCATGAATTTTGAATTCAAGATCCTTGTCTCTTCGCATGGAGAGACATACTTGAGATGTTTGCGCTCTGCAGAAAAAGTGGAGATTCAGATGAGATGAAGTAGTAAAAGTTAGATGCTCTATCTTGAAGAGATTTAATGCTTTTTAATCATGAATAAATTAAAATACAAATGGAATAGTATGAGGGACTCCAAGATACTCAGAATTTAGCCCGAAACGACTTCTTGTGCAAGCTTGTCTCAGAATAAATCTGAATACAGAAATGCCTTTAAGTGCTACTTTCAAAAGAAACTTGAAAGTTATATCTTCTGCTTATTTCTCGCTAAGCAAAAGATCCAGATTATTGTTGTCTGAGACATAAAAAAATAAGAAGAAGTGTACATGCTTATGACTCAAGAAAATTATTTCTTTGCCTTTTTCTGCCTGTAGGCTGGTAACATTTTCTGACAGCCAAAACCCTCGGTGTCCTCTAACTCACTATTCTCAGTTGCTGGACCTGTCTTTACTTAGAGTCAAACAAAGGGCAAGACAACTCCACCCAGTGAACAGTAAGTAATAAAAACTCTTCTTTGAATAATACAGTTTTGTATTTTGTAAAGGAGAAATCTCCTCTGCCCATCCCCTCAATTTTTTCAAAAATCTCTCTAGCCCAGGTGCATAATGGATAATTTAAACCTGCACTCTTGAATTTAGGTCATCCTGTTGAGACTCACATTTACGCATAATTTACTCCAAGAGGAATTAGGTGCACTTTCAGGTCATTGGAAAACTCGGTACCACAGAGAAGCAGTTACCAGATGGAACACGCTGCTTTGATAGCAATAGCAAAAACTTTGTGCCTATTTCTTAACTCTTCGTACTTTACTTATAACAGGACCTTAATATGCATTCTTTGCCGCATTCATCATCATTGTGTTAGAGCTCAGTGCGTAATCAGCCTTGTTGTCAGAGAGAATCTGTTATCAAGATAGCAGCTGACGCTGTATGCTGCCTCTGCATTTTGATGCAGATGTGGCAGTTTACTTGCATTTCCTTTTAAGTTAAAGACTTCTGGATGAAACCATTCACTCGCTCCTACCCATATCTTTCCTTTTGCTTTGCACCAGTCCTCCCAAGGAGTTAGCCAGCATCAGGGATTCCCTGAAATTTGAAGGGTTTTATTTTAACCCTAGCTGGGTAAGCAGACAGACCCCCTACAGTGCATGACAGCAGTGGCTTTTGAGGCGGCTCTAGAGTATGTTCAAGTCATTAGAAATGCTTTCGTTAGCTTCTCAGGGTGGAGGATTAAGAAGGTTTAGAGCAGGGCCTGACAGATGCTTCAAACTCACGCACCGCCAACTACTTTCTTAAAGCTACAGACAAGCCTCGGGACACACAAATAAATTCCAGGCTGTGTGTTTAGCTGTTTGCTATGCAACATGTTGGATGTAATGCTCAATAACTGTTCGCAGAGGGCAGGTAAATTAAGGAGCTCTTTTTGTCTGGAACATTTATTTCTTGACAGAGGCCGTACAAGCTGAAAAGGAAAAAACAAACTACTTAACTTTGTGTTTGTGCCATAGATCCCAAGTAGAACCGTGAAAAGCTAATAGCAGTTTGAGAGCAATTTGACTGGTATGGGAGAGGAAAGTGAAGCAAGCCCATGATACTCAGCAAACTAACAGCAGAGGGCACCAGTGTCTTGCATTGGAGAAAAAATTGACCCTTTTTTCCCATGTAAATTGCTCAATAAATCCTGGTTTGCTCTTACTAGCTTAGTCTAAGAAAACCAGAGCAGCATGTCAATTTTAACAGAATCTTAAGGCTGACAGGTTTGGGTGCTTCAGGCATGTGCTTGTTAGGGAAATGCAGTTTCCAGCATCTGATGCAAGAAAGAAACAAGAAAAAAATGTCTAAACTGTTGTTTATAAAAATTTTTACTTGGATGTTTGCTAAAGACAATCTAATTGTAAAAGTCTGTTGCTTCGGAATTTTTAGTCTTTCTTCTACTAAGTATTTGTTCCACATATACAACATCCTGTCCTCTATTTATCAGTAATTTAAAATTTTAAAAGAATCAGTAAATTATGATTTATGTGACATTATTTTCAAACTAACAAAAACAGAAGAAAAAATATTAAGGCATTCAGTTTTTGTCAAGTGCGAGAAGGACAGACTATACAAGCTGTGCGTGCATATGAGTATTTTTAAACATACCATGTAGACATTATATTGTTTGCTTTTATGATATTAAATAGGTATATATGTACTTGTACATAGTTACCAAACAAAATTTTTGTATTTTATTATATTTATTTGGATGACGGCTATAATGGGATGACAGTAGGAAAAAATTCTTCGTGTATAGCATTGATGCAGGTTACTATTTATATGTATTCAGAGAACACTGAAATTGTCAATTACTGTGAGACCAGTGATTGAAAAAAGAGTAAGTAATCTCACTGGTTCTTCCATTCACCTGATATTTTTATTTCATTGTATGTTCATTATTTGTTTATTGAAAACAGCCATGTGACAATAATGAAATGAAGACCAGTCTTCATTTCTTGGCACTCCCAAGCCCCTAGCCTCCAATGACTTTGAAGCTGGCATGCTCTAAATTTGTAATAAAACACTCTTTTAATTGGTAAGATTAGAAATATTACTTTTATAAATATTTGATGAACGGAGATGCTTTATCTATTCATTAGACTTCACAGTAATATGTTTTCATTAGTAGAAGATGAATAACAGCATTTAATATTCTTTGTTTACAACAGAAGGTCACATAGAAGAATATATTAGTATGTAAGTTCTGACCTTCACACTTTGTCAGTTTTAAAAACAATGGCATTGTTTCTCTTTATATGGTCAAATCTGTGCTTGATTTCCAGACTTAATTAAAGCAATTAAATTCACCCTCTGCGACAAGTAAAATGCACTATAATTGACAAGATGGTTTTGTTACCTGTGCTTTTTATTTTTTAAAAAAAGTAAATAGAAATCCTTTTTAAGAAGAGAACGTTTTGTTCACATGCCACAGAATAAAATTGTATATTACTAGTAGGTATATGAGCTACTAACATAAAAAATAATCAGAAATAGGTATCAAACATATTAGTTTTCTTTTCAACTTTATATCTTAATAAGAAACAACAGTCATAGAAAGAGAAGGGTACAGTAGGTCTCTTGCATTACTTATCTCAGGAGACAGGGACACACTCCAAGTTCACAAAGCTGTTAGATAGCACAACTCTGTTTAAAATTGTATGACTGGTAAGTGTATTACACTTATGGCTTTCAGGCATGGTTTCACAGAACAGACAGTAGGGACGAACAAAGAAACAGCAGGCTGAAATGGTGTTTAGAGCTCATCAAAAGCTGATTGTCAGATTGGTTTTTGAATGGAACTGTGATTTCTGCAAAATCATCACTTTCCTGAAAAATGTATTCTGTAGTTAAACTTGGCAACTAGGATCCAGTCATACTACAGCCTATAAAAGAATTAGGCAATCATCAGCCAGGTTAAATAAAAAATCCCTACTTTTCTTACCGATTTGAAAATTAAAAGAGAGTCAAAATATCAGAGTTTCCTCCAAGATGCACATTTAAATATCTGACTGACAACAACTGGAAAAAAAATCATACCAATGTTAGACTTTGTAGACAGAACACAAGACAGGAAATTTACCTTTGGCCTAGCTGCTGTACATAATATATTTTGTTAATAATATAGAGATCTCAGCAACGTCTTCTGCTTTCTTCTAGTTAGGCTGTCCTCTCCTTTTCCTCCTTTCCATAAAGTATGGTCTACAAATAATTCTTGTGGCATAAATGGGTCAGACTATTAATGGATTTAAAGGAACTCTCCTAGGAAAAAAGAGAAAAGAATTACTTTAGGACGAGAGGAAATGACCTCAAGTTGCACCAGGGGAAGTTTAGACTGGATAGTAGGAAAAAAATTATTCACTGAAAGGGTTGTCAAGTGTTGGAACAGGCTGCCCAGGGAAGTGGTTGAGTCACCATCCCTGGAGGTACTTAAAAGATTGTTAGATGTGGTGCTTAGGGATATGGTTTAGTGGTGGACTTGGCAACCTTAGGTTAATAGTTGGACTCAATGGTCTTAAAGGTGTCTTCCAACCTAAATGATTCTATGATTATGTTTGTTGCATATAATCTGTAAATATAAGCTTTATTCTTTTCCCTACCCCTCCTTTCTCTGGTCACATAGGTATCATTCTTCTTATTCAAAAGCAGAGCTGGAAAAGCACCTCAAGTCTTCAACCTAATCATAAACTACTTTATTTTTTTTCCTCATTTTAACACTGTGCTATAAATGCAGACATTGAATGTTGACTTCTTTGCACTGACCTAGATCATACTCATGTTATAACAATAAGTTATTACTCACAGAGGAAAAGTAACAATAAACCCTGACACCATTTTGCTTCTACCTCCTATATTTCCATAGAAAGACTGGAACTGTGCTTTATCTCTGTGGTTTTGATTTACATTTCATTAAGTCCACTTTCTTCTGTGCAAAAGCACTTTCTTCTTATTTGCATAAACATATACATTGCATAAATAGCATTGACTACAAAGGAGGCAAGTAAGGGTTATACATATTTGAAGCAAGAAATTATTAGGTAAGGTGTATTATATCTCCTGAAGGGGAAGTTTGCTGAAATGTTTGAGTTTGTAGATTAGTATCACCCATGAAGATAATCTCCTGAAGGGGAAGTTTGCTGAAATGTTTGCTGCAAAACTTGAGTTTGAGTTTGTAGATTGGTATCACCCATGAAGATAACCATGAGAAATGGAACCCAAGATGCTGAGAGAGAAATGTCCTTACATTGGGCAAAAGGGGCTTCTTTTTTTTTTTTTTGGGGGGGGGGGGGCAGGGGGAGTAGTGCTGATACACTAATTAGTCTCTTCCTTATTCTGAGGTAATTGTATTTCCTCAGCTGTGCAGAGGGATCAACCTTCTGCTCCAGCACTATGCCCTCCTCTCCGTGGGTTCGATGCCTGTCCCAGAAACACAGGGGCTCTTTAGCAGCTCTGCCCCTTTGCTCTGTGAGAAACGGTGAAAGCAGTGACAGCAAACCACCACTCTCCTTTCCTTCTTGCATCACACTGCTGATTTGTGGTTCCTGAATTCAAATATGTTTTCATCCTGTTTAAGAAAAGTCCTTCTACAGCATTATGAGCCCTTGTGAACCTTGCCCTCTGGTGACACCGCTAATATGAGAAGTCTTTAAAAATAGCTATTTTCACAGGAGCAGTTTTTGATTGCCTGAGATGAGCATGACACATGATGGTGAATCCTGTCAATCTTTTATAAGGAGACTCAGTTTTCTTTTCATTCTTTATGACATCTATATTCATTAACATTTGTGTGAAACTCCATAATTTCTAGGGCTTTTACAATAAATTAGTGATTAAGTTCTTTGCACAGGAAAATTCCCTGTATTAGTAGAAGATGACGATATATTTCCCAGTGGGTAGCTTTAAGAACACATATGCTACAACAACCATGCCCTGTAAGCATCGTTCTTGGAAAGTTCAATAGGGGGAACAAGATCTGAACTGATGTGAGGCTTGAACTTTCCCTCCAGAGACAGATGGTTTTTTATCCATGACACACTGGACAGCATAGGTAAAATCTGACTGTGAACGCCTGATATCTGAATAAAGAGCAGTTCAGCTTCAGTGATATTAATTTGCCAGTCCTACATAATTTGTTTGAAAGAACATTTAGGTAAAAACCTAATTTTATGAAAAAAGGTGATGGTGGAAGGTTTAATGGGGTTTACTTTTCTTTGCTGTTATTTTGTTGAGTATTGTGTTTGAAATGCATAGTCTTCAACAGTGTTTTGAGAACGCTGTAGCTCTTAGAATGAGTAATACATAACACGAACCAAACAAACAAAAATTGGTTCCTAACTGAGATTATAATGAAGCTTAAGAAACTAGCTGTATGCAATTTGGCCATGGTTTGCAATTAATGTTATACCTGTCCTGCATACAATTGCTACCTATTGTCAATACTAGCCAGAAGGTAAAAACTGTAATTTCTAAATAAGCAATACTTAGAAATATTGAGAATTGTCATGGCAGAATTTAGGACTGGTTTGGATATTCAGAAACACTTCTTACATCATTTAAACATCACCACTTGGCAGACTTTGTGAGACATACACTGTTTAGCCAGAGCAGTAAATATTGAGTTATAATTTCCACGATGCTACAGCTGAAGAAAAAACAATGATTTGTTATGAAGTAAAACAAATGTTTTCATCTTCTATGGTGAAGATTAACCATTTACATAAAAAAATTGCTCAAAATTTCTATCTACTTCTATTTAAAATTAATATTGCTAAAAGTAATTTGTAGACTTCTTTAAATTGCTTTAAAAAGGTCCCTGAAAAGGTCCCCTGTATTTATTAATTCATATTCCTCTATAGATTTGTCTTGTTGTGTTTAGAACCTGTCAATAGAATTCATTTATGCTTTGTTTATTTAAGGCACAGGATTTTTAGCCATGCTGACAATGAAAAACATTAATTCTTGACATCCTTAGGCCAAAAAAACCCATATCAGCTGAGACACAGAAGTGAGAGGAATTAAAAGAAAAAAGTAAAAAGGCAGACATCAACAACGATATACAACCAGAACTTCATCCTAAAGACTTTTCATCAGAAGGAATGCCTATATATGCAAAACCCCAATCACCATTTCAGAACATTCAGGTAACAGATTTTATTGTTTTATGTTTTTTCCTTTCTGCCATTTCAGACATGTGGGACAATGAAATTTCCTTAAGTGTGACCTAACTGAATAAATGTTTTATTTTTTACAATGGACATTAATACCTGTTTTGGGATATTGGCTGAATTTTGAGATAGTATCCCTCTATTGTGAAGAATATTAAAATAAGACATTTCCAGACTTGTCAATTGTTGCAAAATTTTAACAACTTTCACATATTTCCATCATGTGGAGTGGATACATGAAAGAGCAGATGGTTTCTTGTGAGGAATTTTTGGCTGAGTTTCATAGAGGTATGTGAACTGCATCTTGTTTAGGTAGAGCAGAGGCAGTTTTTTAAAGGTTGTTCTTTATATGAAGATGCATTTTGCTATGTATTTCTGCCTATAAAGATAAGTAATAATTCAGCAGCATCAGAACAACATGTAGTTTTTGTGTACTAGACCTTGCTACTGTCTGTTTTGCTGCCACCCACTTTCTAAATGGGAATGGGACAAGGAAAGGTAATAATGAAGTAGCTGTGTAGTGGTTATAGCAACACTCAGGTAAGCCAGCAGATAAATGCACAACCTCAGTAAGGGTCAAGTAAGTGCTCTAAATGCTAGGAGTTTCTAGAATTGAAGGACATAATTAGGGTACTATGTAAATCCATGGTGCCCCCACATTTGGCCATTCTTCATAGTTCTGGTATCTCCATTCAGAGCTGCTACAAAAGAAAGGGCAAAAGGGAGCATCAAAGATAGGGACTAGCTTCTCTAGGATGGATGACTACTTTGACTAGGATATTGTTGGCTGGAAAAGAGAAAATGACAGAAATTGTGTTAAAAAGTCTATATTAATCATGTGAAGGCAGATATATGACATCTTGGTTTATAAAATCATGAGAGAGATGGCAAAGGTGAACGGAGGAAAATTATTCAATGTCAGTTCCAAGGCAATAGCTCAGGACCATCAAGGGAAAGGCAACAAAAGCGTCCAGAGCTGAGGGCTCTGAAAAAAAGAAGATGCAATCTGGAGGAGTTTGTAGACAAAGGCACCCCAGTTGCAAGCATGTGGAGGCTGTGGTGTCAAGTACATCTTTGGTTTGAGTTTACAGCCATTGCATTATTTTTTTTTCTCATCTTTTTTTTTTTTCTCATTTTTTTTTTTTTTTTCTCATCTTTTTTTTTTTTTTCTCATTGTGGACTGATGTATGGGAGAGCAGTGTAGGGGAAAGGGACCTGGGGTTTCTGCTGTGCAGTAGGATGACCATGAGCCAGCAATGTGCCCTCGTGGCAAAGAGGGCCAATGGTATCCTGGGGTGTATTAAAAGGGGAGTAGCTAGTAGATTGAGAGAGGTCCTCCTCCCCCTCTACTCTGCCCTGTTGAAGCCACAGCTGGAATACTATGTCCAGTTCTGGGCCTCTCAGCTGAAGAGGGACAGGGAACTGCTTGAGAGAATCATGGAATTGTATCAGCTGGAAGAGACCTAGAAGATCATCGAGCCCATC
>NW_009713008.1:365-57971 GCF_000703405.1 Apaloderma vittatum | reverse complement strand
GCCGGGCAGCCACCCGCTCGGCGCCGGCCCGCAGCGAGCCCTTCTCGCCAGCGCAACAGGAAAGCGGACTGAAAAAAAGCAGGAAAAAACTGGGCTCGGGGAAAATCCAAAGCAAACCCAACCCACGGCTGGGGAGGAAGAGAGGGGATGCGGCGCCAGCCCGCCCGGGGGGATGGGGCAGCCCCTCGCCCGACCTGTTGCGTGTGTCGGTCGCTGTCGGTTCCCAGGGGAGGTGAGATTTTCTGAGGGCTGGGAAAGCCGTTCATCGGTGCGGGTACGTACAGGGCTTAGCGGGCGGTAAACGGCGGGATTTTCAGTGCTGCCATCGGTGTTGGTTGTATGTAATACAAATCACGGAAAAACAAGGAGGAAGGAAGGAAGAAGAGAGGTCTCGAGTGAAACACTGAATGCTTCATCTGGAGAAAAAAAAAGATCAAATAGAGGAGAGGGGAAATCCCTGACACGTCCCTGTCTCCTTCGCCCTGCATTTCATGGAATTAATATTACCATTTTGGTTTCATAAATGCTTAAGGTACTACTCCTGGATTAACTTTAGGCTCCACAAAAGTGAGGGAAAGCCAGTCCATGCTCAAGAGCATATGCACAAAACACATAAAGGTATCAACTCGCTTAAGGCTTGACCGTACTGCCTTTGTGTAAGGAGCAAACACAGTGGACATAGAGGGAATTTCATCCTTCTCAGGCTGTCATGACATCTTGTATTCTTTTTATGTCTTCTGCAGTTACAGTTCTATTTTCTTTCTTTTGCACCTTCAAAATTCTTTTTGCTTTTAATATACAGTCATAGGAATCTAGCTGGTTTGTCTTTACCTGAATATTATCCAAGAATCAAAAAAATCACCAAATATTTCAAACCAGTTGTCAAAAGAAACAGACTAGATCTCAGTACTTAAATTAGTTTGAGAAAAGATCAATCATATTTTGGCTTCTATTGCCAGAAGTCACAAAGGAAGTTTAGCACCAAACTTTGCTTCTTCTAAAAGCACACTAACCTCTCAAGGGCAGCTGGAAAAGCCTTCTTCAATTCAGAGAGATGAATACATACAAAAGGCAGGCTAGCTGCCTTCCAGATGGGGACCGGAAGTTTGCAGCGATGATCTTGAGCAGCCCTCCGCTTCTTGCAATCCCCACGAGAGAGGAACGTGACCACCATCTCAGAGCAGAATGGACAGCCGGGAAACCTCACATCTGAAATGCGGCTTGGGCAGAAAATAAATGTCCGTTTCTCTCTCATCCAATGGAGAGAAAGGTGATAAAATTTGTGGCATCCTGCCAAAACCATTGAACCCACTTAGGCACAAAACCTTGTATTACCCAGGCTGAATGGCATCAAGGAGAACAAAAAGGTTGAGATTTTATTCACCAATATTCTCAGCCCTCAAAAAAAAACAACAAACGACTCTCTGCATTGTAAGAACAGCCATCTGTGAGAATAACTCAAAAAAAGGCCTGGGGTTGATCAGCTATTATTTCATCAGCTATTACTTCAGCTATTAAGCTGAAACACACATTTTCAATTTAGAGACTTACTGAAGCACAAAATATGCGCAAGTGTGCATGTGTGTATACATCTCCATGCAAAAGAGGCAGAGCCCAGGATGTGATGTAGGTAGGCAGCCAGTTAACTGTAGTCTTGATCTCTTGTGACCTTTTGGGGTCTGTAAGGGTTGTTGGCCCGTCTCTGCTCTTGAAACAGTGCTTCTAAGGACTAGCTCAAGTACCTTTAATTTGAGTAGAAGGAAGATTTTTGAGTTTGTACCTGGACCCAGAAATGTCAATCCAGCAATCTAGAATAGCTGCTTTTTTCCAGGCTTTTGCATGGGGTAGGCAGGCAGGTGCTTAGCAGGATAGGTTCATCTATCAGGCATCTATCATCTATCAGGTTCATCTATCCCCCAGCAGCACAAAGGAAAACTAGCTGTGCCCTTCTACCACATTAGCACCTCTCCGTGCAAGAAGCCCTAAACCATATTTTGATTTGCATTGTTAAAGTACCACTCCTGCTTACCCTGTGCAGCACTACAAATAAGTTGACGGGATCACAGGGAATGCCTGAATTAAGATTTTCCTGCTTCAACAAGGAGTCAGGTCTGTTAGGATATAAACATAGCATTGACATGGCCACCAAACTAGTCCCACCCACAGCAGCAGGCAACTGCAAGTCAAGCTGTGGAGAAACTATGATTTTAAGTGAAGGCATTCTTACATATCTGACCCAATTTTAAAAACCTGTTGAGCTTTGCTGAACATCCACCTAAATATGAGCTGATATCTTTCAAAAATGCTCAGAAAACAAGCCTGCACCATTTAGCTCACACAGATAAAAACCCCATCAAACCATACTTGGCCTATCTTCGAGAGGCCAGCATTTCTTCTGTAACAGGAGACGACTTTGTACCTTACCACTCTCAGCAGGTGACTTTACAGATGCCCATCTGTGAAGAGTTTTGTAAATGGCAAACAGTTGTCTCCTGAAATGCCCCATCTCCCTGCTCTGCTGAAAAGCAGGAAGCCTGCCTTCCGGCTTGTGCCCCTGCTGTATTAAAAAGGGCATGTAATTGACTGTTACATTACTAGCAGCCAAACTAGTAACGTAATATTCATTGTAAGATGATACATGAACATGGAAGCATCAACACAAGTATATAGCAGGGCCGATCATTTCATTAGGAAGTGAACTCAGCCCTTTCTGCACAACACTACGTTACCAGGGGAAGCAAATCTTTCAACACAAAGTTACTCGTTGAAATCCAATGCAGAGGCAGCTCAGGCTGGAAGAATGAATATTTGCCACAGTGACTGCATCTTCAGCAAACTGCCCCAAAGAACAAGGACCTAACTCTATTTTTCTCTTGAACGGTGTCTCTCGAGGACAAGTACAAGGAGGAAGCTAACAGTTCCTCTAACTAACTACTTACAGGTAGGCCTGCAAGAACAACTGTCTAATAGCCTTCACAGTAACATCAATTGACACTCATCCCTCTCTTCAAAGGGTTTGTCCTTTGTGCAGATACAAAGGCTGCACCACACTTACAACCCTGAGACATTACCCACGTGCTTTGGAATTTTAATGCTAATGTAAAGAACCTTGAGAAACAAGATAAATGTAATGGCTAAATAACTGGTATGAGAAAACAGAGATAAATGGATTACGGGGTGACACAGACAAAAAGCACTCAAAAATATATCAGAATCCTTCTTACTAGGAAGCCTTTGGCTCCACTGCATGATTGCTTCCACCCCAAGACAACATCACTAGGCAACTAGCATTTGAGTTTATTTGCTGTTTTCAGGAGCTGTGATACTTCCCCTGAAATTTTTCTTTACTTCCACAAACCATGTAGCTTGGTAAACTCTTAATGACAAATGTTCATGTGTAATAAATATATTGACACAAATACTCCTAACTTACCAAAGTTTGTGGGACTGCTGTGATCATCTTTCATGATGACAGGAGTTTATCATATTGACTGTGAAATTCCCAGATCACGCTGGAGCAGGCATATATTAGGTCTTTGCACAAACAGGCCCACTGCTGCCATTTAGTGCTGGAATGAGGATCCCCTTTTTGAGGTGGCACATGAGCTGGCTGGGACAGTTTGCTAACAGCACGCTGACCTTGATGTGAGAGGAAGAAGAATCCCTGCTTGACTCAAACCCAGATAAACTTTCCACAGCACTAAAGCAACATAATATTTCTATTTGTAAAATAAAGATATTTTAAAAATAAACTCTGTGACACCACTGATCCCAAACCCTGTCATTTTCATACCCATAGTCTAAGCAAAAGTACTCTTCTAGGGTGAACTACCCTACTTTATAAAACAGCAGTTTAGACAAGCCAATTAAGCATTATAACTCAGGTCAGCCTCTTAGTGTCATAGCCTCAATGCAGGTACACTGACTCCAGGCCCCTCCTCTAGGCTCCCACCATTCACCATCACACTATTTAAACCAGACACAAAGTCATGCTGATTCTGTGAAGGCATCCAGACAGAGCAACTGCAACATTTTCCAAAGGCAAAATCACGGAGTGTAGTGAAAGGGAAATTGTATTGACTTTTTGCATTGCTAACAAGAGATTTGCAAGCACACAGGCTATGTTTGTTCAACCAGAGTTGAAAAGAAAACCAGAATCATATGAAACATCCCTTTAATCCATGAACCCAGTGAACAGGATGACCCTGGCTATTGTGTCAGTACATACGGCTTGGGGTCCTTAATCCTTCAAATTACTGGCATGGTGCACTTGTTCTGTGACAGCTCTTTCAGATCTTTTCCCATCTCTATTGTTTTGTTTTCTGCTTGAGTAAATAGTAGGGCAAAAGTGAGACACATTTGTTTCTGCTCGCAGGATGAATGGCCTGGATCTTCACGGCCCTGCTTTTTCTGTTGACATTACAGCTTGGCTAATGCACATGGGCTACCATCAAGGAAGGAGTCTTGTATGAAAAGTACAGAGTGAAAATCATGGCACTAAGTACAAATCAGTGGATGATGAGGCCCAAAATCACAGAAAATAAAATAAAAGCCTGAATCCACCTTATTTACATCATAGACCACCCTTCACTTCCATGGTGAGCAAATGCAAAAGGAACAAGTTGCCTATGGAGAAACTGAGGCAGAGAATGGCAATATCACTGCGGTCACCCCACAAACCAGTGGCAGAGCAGAGAAGAGATCCCAGGCTTTCTTAGTCCTCATTTCATCATGTATCCACTAGGCAGTACTGTCTTGGTTTTGCATCAGGATCGTTACAAATTCTTAAACCAGGATTATGGTGATTTGTACCTCCTCTACACAGACAAGCAAGGGAAACAGAGAAACTACGCTGTGGAGGTACAGCTATGTGGTTATCTGGAACAGCTCAGAGATTTTGTCTCATGGTTTTCAACACTGACTGTGGTAAATGCTGCAAGCTCCCAGCTGATATGGGAGGGGTCAAGACAGCATTGCCTTCTGGAAGTCCTTTAGAAAAAAAGATTTGCATTTGTTCAATGAGCATCCTCTGTTCCCAAAAGACTTTGAGTTACTTTAAAATGATTTTACAGTCTCTAGAGAGTCCCACTACCTTTATTCTTCATAATATAAATGGAATCATTGTAAAGAACTATGATTCTTGTTGGTATTCGTAGTAAAAAGGGAAGAAAACAGCATTCTGTTTGTGCTTGCTCTAGAGCCTTGCTGGAGAGAAAGGACAAAGATAACTGTGGCATCTGTTATATTCTGAATCCCAGGAGGAATGAGGGCTCTGAATGCTGGTTTAACACTTCTCTTGCTGGGAACTATGGAAAGAGAACAAGCAGGCTCTGCAAACCAGGACAATTTTCTTCTGAGCAGAAATAAGGTTTGACTGTACCCTCTCCGTTACCCACCATCACAGCCTATTTCTTCTCTCTGTCTGGTAGGCACGCTGGTATGGAGGATGTAAAAACACAATCATTCAGAGACGTGGCTCTGTTTCCAGTTTTGCCACTACTGCATGCAGCCCTATACAAAACACTTGTCTACTTTATCACATTGCCCATATTCCCAGCCCCTTCAGTTCATGTAGGGTCTGCCATACACACCAGTGTCCACAGACATGTTCCCTGTCCCTTATGCAGAAAGTCAAGAAAGTTTTTACTTGTCTGAGTCTATTTGTAGACCATATGTGCAAGAAATCCATCCTTCCTCAAAGGGAGTGTCCTGCTGTGCAGTTGTGACCGGGTGTGTGGGCATATGTTTCTGCCTGGCCCAATTAATCATGAAGCCATTTCAACAACTGATTCTTCTTTGGAAGACTGTGCAGGGTCATTCGTATCTATTAGTATATACACACACGTATACACATGTACACACAGAGAACACAAAGCCTCCTTTGTTAGTTAAACACAGATCGTTATTTTAACAGGATATATTATATTCCCTGATAAGATAAAGATAATGCTTTGAATAAGGTTTTCCATACAAACAGTAACAATTTACAAACCTAAAATGCTTTTCCTAAATGTATTATACTGGCTACTTCAACTTTTTGTTGTGAAGAATACTTCTGGCAACAGACTAGAGTGTTTATAAGCAACTAAAAACAACGATGACTTTAAAGGGGTATGAACAGAGTCCAAGTGTATTTCAGGTTTGGGCTTGAGCAATTCTAAACATATATTTTCCTTCCACTAATATGTTCTAATATCTAATCAGAATCCATAGGGACATCCCTTCCTAAAAAGGGATCGGATGTGACCTAGGGCACAAAAAGCTTCATCAGTAGGGAGACTTTTTCCATCTCTCTCTGCAGGTAGCAAAATACTTTTAGCTAGCTGGAAACTCAAGCCAGCACAAAGGCTAGAGTGTGCCAGATCTCAAAAGCAAGTACTGAGGAAAACACTAAGCAATCAGTAAAACTATGCAATGGACATGACTAGCTGTAAAACTATATTCCTCAGATTGGCTGCCTTTCCTGTGATCCCACTTTCCGAGATTTGATGTTATCCCTACTTTAAAAGAGCAGAACTGGTGTGTGGCTCAGGGCAATTTCTTCCCTTCCACTCATGGAAGAATTGAGAGGGCTTTTCTGCCCATTCTTGGCCCGTCCACCCTGGGAGACTGAAGAAATGAAGAAATCTTTTAAAAACATTTTGCTGTCAGGGGCTGATTTTAAAAGTGAAATTGCTGAAAGAATATAGTTTTAGAGACAGCTTTAATTGTTTTATGATAGATTTTTTTTCCTTCATTCCAAAGTGTTTAAGGCCGATTGCTTTGGATGAAATATGAATCCAGCTTCTGTAGGCAAACTTTTAATTTTAAATGCAACTTGAACTGAACAGATGTGGAAAAGTTCTGATATTTCTTTTGGGATTTCTGCCTTCTTTGCATTTCTTTATACCTGTTTTAAACCAAAAAACAACCTAAGAGATGTGCTGAATCGAAATATCTTTGGAAATTAATAAAGCAAGAGAACCTAAGTTTGTAATACTTTAGACCATGGCCCATCACCAAATCTCTGACCTGTGAATTCTTGCTCAGCACCACTGACTGCCACGTTTATTTCTCAGCATTTTCACTTGTAAAACTGAAGTCTTGAAAGCAATCTGGGAGATTTAATCTGGGATTTAATTTGCTTTCTATCTATATTTCTGTTAGCCACAAAGGAATTTTTGTCTACCCCCAGCAAGCCTAAAACATTTGCAGGAGCTCCTGTGGAGATGCTGAGCATAGCAACATTTGAAAAAAAAAAAACCCAAACCCCAACAAAAACAAAGCCTAAAACAAAGCTAAGGTTGATAAAAAATAACATTAGAAAATCATATTCCTTCATCTTTCCTTTATCATGGAGATTTAAGCTTATATGGAAAATCAGATCTAAGTTCATATCTATCTTGCATAAAGATTCATAATAAATACTGGTAAAGTTAAAACTCAAATTTGGAAATAATAATAGTCATGATCATCATCTTGTTTTCCAATAAAGCTCTAAAAGCATTTTGGGAGCCTCACTGAACTAATTCTCCCAGTCTAGCTATTGCACAGAGATTTTTTTTTTCACATTTCTTTTTCTTCAAAAAATAAAATAATAGGGCATGAGTACTCCCCCTTTCCACCTTAAAACTTAAATAACCTGGAAAGATTCACTCACAAACCCAACTCAAAGCATCCTCTAGTTGAAATGTTTAGAGCTGCAGGGTCCTTTTGCATTCCCAAGCTGTCAAAATATCCCTTTTCCCACCAGGACAGCCTCTTGCCCTAATACGTGGACATGTTTAAAATGAAACCTTTATAATGCTAGGGACAGAGTAAAGTAGTACCTTCAAGTACCTACTTGAAGGTGGGAATGTTAATTCCTGCTAAGCCCAGCCTGTCATGGATAGCCTGTTTTCAGTACCCAGTTTAGTTCTAGGCCTTTGTATTCTTCATGGCAGGTTTAAGCATAGTGCCTTGTTGACTCATCCCTTTTCTCTCTCAATTCACAAAACTATCGATGTAATCCACACTCTGAAAATTAGGATTTTCTAGTCATCTAAGGAGCCATCATCCCACTGAGGTAAATCAATTGCTGTCCACAAACCTTAGACATGGACATGCTTCCCAACGGCTGATCTACCGAGTGGCTTAAGCAAGATAGGGGTATTGAAGTCCTAGGACAGAGCATACATCCTGCTCTGCCACCCCTTTGACAGGATGTTTAATTCCAAGTAAGGGGTAGAAAGGAAAAATGGGGGCAGTACTGTTTTACAATCTATCACAACTAGTCCACCAAAACTCTTGAATCCTCACATTTGTGTTCTGTTACATAATCTATGTGTATCTCAGTCTGAGGCTGAGCAAGCAGCCATGTAGATGAAATCACTAATGTTCTGAAATGTTTAGATAATATCAGGTCATTGTGCTAGCATTTGTTTGAAATAAATATATACAAATTACAGAGAATTACTGAAAGACATACCCTGAGTCACTGGGCTTTCACTCTTATTTATTTACTGAATAGACTGCTCCGCTTTGGGTGTGTCAGTCCTCTAGATTGTAAACACAAAGGATCAAAGAGCCACATCTTTATGACATACACCTTATAAGCATACAGAAATACTTCTGCTATTTAATTTGGGATACCCTTAATGACCAAGCGGGATGTCAGCTTTCCTCTGTAGCTTTCAAAGCAGTTTCAGATGAAAAGCAAAGCTCATTGTTTCTGAGACTCAGAAAATTCAATGAGTGGCACACAGCTAACATCAAGGCATGATCTGGGATAGAAACCTCGCTGTTCTGACTCCCAGTCAGAGGTCCCATGCACCAAACACTTCATCACAGGACACTGACTGCAAGGTGTAATAATTTCTCTTAACACAAAGACAATTTTTGTACTCCAAAATAGAAATCTGTCCTTTCACACCTACAAATGGAAACTCCCTTCATTATCTCCAAGCCATTAAAATACTCACAGTTTTATTCTGCAATCCCAGCGCTTCCATTAGCTGCTAAACAAGTGCTTTCCTTCAGGACTGCACAGTATTTTAGGAAACCTACGTCCAAAAGCCTTTTTCTGAGAATGCTTATCAATACAGGCCATATCTATGACAAATAAATCAATAAACATTTAAAACAGGAAACATGGTGAAGCTGAAGGAGGGAGATACAGAGCTTCCCCCTAAGAATTATGAATATGAAACTCCACTGGGTTAAATAGTGAAAGAGATTGCTACTACTGGGGCACTCCAATGGTGTGTTTGGAATATTCTTTTTGTACAGACTGTTTCGAGACCCTTCCTACCAAATAAGCAGCTTCCTTTTTTAGCTGGCACCTTGCTTGACTGACCCTAACGGAATGGACAGAGGAAAAGAGACTATCATTTAGCACACACACACTCCAGAAGTGATGAGAGGATAACAACATCGGGAACAGGCAAAAGCCTGAGGGTACCGATTTAGATGCTGGACTACAGTGATGAATCTCTTGTGCCAAGTCAAACTGATTGCCATTATTACCCAGAAGCTTGGGGACAGATTTTTGTCCTCTGCACATTAACTAAGGGAATATATGCAAATATAACAAGCATTAAAACAATCAGTCATACAGCTTGACTTAGTAAATGTATTCGGCTATGGCATCAGTTACCACTCCTGCTTTACTGGCTGGGGCAACCATTTCAAGAACATTGACACTTGCTGGACACAAGGAGTGTATCCTGCTTTTTTCTGCAACAAGAAGTACTGTGATTGATACAAGGACACACTCACTAGCAATTTTGATAGTCAGACTCAGTCTGATAGTCACAGTCCAAGGCATGGACAAATATAAGCCTGCCTGCTACATTCTAGTTTGAAAACCCGCGTATGTATGTACATATATATTGCTGTTCCCATGACACATAGCACATTACGTGAAAATCATTATACTTTGTGAACATCATCTTCTGGTGATGCTTGAAGCTACACAAATTAAAGAAATTGCTCTGCCTTTCACTGAGCATCTAATTTGCCTGAATATTAGCTGTTAGGATAAACAGATCATAATGAATGTAGTTTGCGAAATTTTAATCCATTTCTCCGTTATTTCAGTGCAAGCTGAGTCTGGAAAAGGTGCTTAGTGGCTACGGAAAATTAACTGCATATAGTAGAGAGACTACCACTAGTTTCCTAGTGCTTCAAATAAATAAAAAGACACATCCCTTCATGAGTTGGGTACGTCAACAGAGTTATCCCATACCTTCACCAACTGAGCAAATACAGTCTTTGACAGGAGGACAACGGTGCAATAGAGACTACTGCAGTAGAATCAGAAAGAGGTCGTATTGTATATAGTTTGTAGATTCTAGATGATAATAATGGTCTAGAGAAAGACGTTTTAAAATGTCAATGACACAAACCCTGCTACACTGGGGTTTATGAATTTAACCTCCCAAGGTTGTAGAAGAAAATGCAATTCAACAGGATCACCTTGGCAAAAAGAATGGTGATCTGATGGCTACTCTGGAGGGCAACTTTCATCCTCAAGGTACAAGTCCTGCCACTGATGCCAGCATTTTTGATGGAGCAGTATTTATGAACATGTTGAAAACTGATGTTAGCAACACACTTAATAATAACGCTCTGAAACATTTTGTCATACCTTTGAGTCACAGCAGCAGGATTGTAGGCTGAGCTGCTCATGTTGCCAAAAGTCTCAAAGCTCAGACTAGAAGCAGGGAAGCAGGTGGAGTCAAAAGGTTTCCCAAACCTTTAGTACCAAGCTAGCAACAGCTCTGTCCCGAAACATTGTGTGAGCTATGTGCTGAACATGGCCCTGATGGTTTTATGTATGGGATACTGGCACCTGAGTTTTCTTCATCCTCAGAACATGAATGGATTGAGAGCACACTGAAAAATAACCTTCCAAGAGTGTTTGGACACACTGAACTGCACTTCCCCAGGGGCCCCAATGGGGCATGCAAAGCATGCACTGAAGATTGAGAAACACTTTATGCTTCCTTATTCATTTTATGCTGTCCACCTGTTTCTTTTTCTAGCATTTCTAAATGTGTATAAAGCTGTGTATACTCCTGAAACATAACAATGTCTTCTTACATATGCACCAATCTGGGTTACTGCTGTTAGGAAATAGAAAGAAAAGTCAGCTTATTAATTTATAGCAAAACTGCATTGGTGACATGCCACACATTAATTCTAGTATTTTTGCACAAACCTAATCCACTACATTTCATTGCTTTAGCTTTTAGGAATATGAGCACATAAAATAAAAATTAACTGGGATGTGTTAATGGGATAAATAGTCAGTACTAGGACAACAACAGGACTCAGATTTTAGGCAAGCCGCCACTGGCACCATGGAAAAGTCTAATAGAAACTTCAGATTTTAATGTCTTTACAAGCTGACATCTTAAAACTGTCACAAACTTAAGGCTTCATCATGAAACTCTGAACACAAGTTCAGGGGGTTTCTTTATAGTGCTTAGACAGAGTAATTGTAAGAGGGGCCTATAAAAATCCGGTGTTACTTTGAATCTTGCTAAACTCTTAGCCTCAATGACATTCATCAACAACAAGTTCTACTCCTTAATTACATGCTGCATGAAAAAAATCTTTCCTTTATTACTACATTAGCATATTTCTTTGTGTTTTCTTGTTGTTCCATCTTTGCTGCAGCAGCCAGACCTATTACAAACCTAGAAGAACCATACGATTAACCATCTTGGATGCTGGAACCAACTGAACAGCCAAAGCAGCTACACATTATTTAAATACATCCTGGAATGTGCAAATGGTTTTATATAGCCTATGTGAAGCATACTTTATTTAAAAAAAAAAAAAAAAAGATCAAATCCCTGTCTTGTGAAACTCCAGTTAAACTGATGAGGTTAACCTCAAGTTGGATGCATACTAAAATAGATTCCCAGGGATATATTATCAACAGCGATTTGACCTGATCTCCCTTTAAAATAAATCACCATGTAATCAGTGTCTGTGCAAAAACAAAAGTCACTGTTCCGTTCCCCTCACCACACCCCCCCAGCAAAAAACTGCACAGTCTTAAATTAACGGGCCCTTTGACATCTCAGCTTTTGGAAGTTGTGTCTGTGTGTGGTCTGTTCACTCTGAAGTATAATAAGCAACTCACATGTCTGACACATTTGCTCAACAGCCACAAGTGGCCCAGAGTATTGGCTGCAAAATGAGGCGCACATGGCAATGATTAATGGGAGCTGAGAAGTAAATGAACTGCCCAAGTCATGGGGGTAACTTTGAGAGAGACAAAGAATGGAGAAGGACAAAGCATCCCTCAAGTTTGATAATGCATTCACAACTAACTGTAAGAGTAAAGGAAGAGATAGTGCCTATTCTAGAAGTGAGAGAAAACAAATTAAACAAGCACATTATGACCAGGGTTTATAATGCAATAAAAATGGAGAGTAGCATACCTGGAAAGATCATAATAAAAGCATCAGCTTCCTGGCAGTTCTCAAACTGGCAGTAAGGCTACTAGACTATTAGAGAGAGCTTCAAACAGCAGTTGATAAAGAAGTAAGGGGAGAATAAGGAAAAGTAGTAACCCCTATATTAACCTAGAGAGTTCTGTGATGTTGCTTTGCAATGGCATCTTTTACCTACAAATATCTACAAATTGTATGTGAGATATATGTACAATAACAGAGAGCTCTGCACAGAAATATGCGCTGTGATATGAATGTCAGCTGACAAAACAAGCAGGATTCAGGCTTACTTCTGTGCTAATACTTGAGAACTAGTCCTTTCACCAGGGTTAGACTAGAGGGCTCTAAAGTTGCTCAAGATGCCAGCAGCCTTATGAGGAAAACATAGAACAAAAGAATATATGAGCCTAGGCCAAAAGGCTGGGGTTTAAGTTGTCTTGGCTGTGGTCTTTTTCCTCCTGCCATGCTCCTTTTTCATTTATTGGCAAGTATTAGGTTTATCTATTTGAATGGTTGGGGGAAACGATAAATTTTCACATCTGCTGAGCTTGCTTGCTCTGCAGCAGTGCAGCCCGGCCCTACGGCACTGCCATCCCACCCCACCACCTCCGTACGCAGGAAAAATACGGGAACTGGAAAGCAGAGTTCGGTTCCATGGCCTGTACTCCCGGGCTCCCTTAAAACAGAAGGAAATGTTCTTGAAATATGTCTCATTTCTTGTGTCTGATCAGACCAAATACAAAGCACTGGGTAATTTCCTGTTGGTTTCACAATTTTCTCTGAGATGGAGGCACAAGGCACCATTCAGTCACTCATCTTGTGTAATGCACAGATGGGTCTCAGGAGAGATGGAATCATAAACGTCTCTGAAGCAGGCTGCTTTCTTAAGGATCAAAAATAGAACTAACCTGAAACAAGCAAGCAAGCTTTCACACAAATTGGGTTTCCACTTCTTTTCTGCCTGAAAATCTACATAGATCACAGCAACATGTATGAGTAACATGTATTACAGGTAAGCTTCTCAATACATCACAGCCTACACCACTGTTTCTGCTAGTGACTCTGGCAAGAAGAGTGAGGCCCTCCAGTCCCGGAGTATGGGGCACTCAGTTCCAGAGTTTGAGTGTCCTTCATTCATCCTGTGCAGCTTTTTTACTGCTTAGCAGAGGAGGAGGCTTTGATTCACCGTGTGTATTCGTCAATTCACGTAGGGCAGATGATAAAAAAAAAACAGTCAAAGGAAATGGCAGAAGTAATCTCTGCTTTCTAGTTTTCTCTTCTACTGACATTTGCAATGAGATGTATGTTTTCAGCTCTTTGGTTTCTTCAGCATACTCAAACACTTGTGGTAGTCAATGTTACTTCATTTACCAATTTTTGAGGTAAGAAGCAAATGCCGTTGCTTTTCCAATTAGAGATTATTCATTGCCTCTCAGCCAGGATGGACTGCAAGCATGCTAATGAAACACACTCTGATTTTGTAACTAATGGAGAACAGTGCTGCATGGAGGTCATATTTTTGTTAGTTTGGTTACTACCTCCTTCTCTGTGTGACAACATCGCTTTCACACTGACTGAAATAGCTCAGGAGGGCAGTTCCCGGATGTAAGCATGGGACAGGGTATTCTTAGAAAAGAGACCCTCCAGGCTGAGACCCACCAGTCTCCCTAGTCATTGGCAGAACATTCACACTGGCTTCTGAGGCACCGTGCAGGTTTGGCCTAATTTGACATGGGAGTCGTCTGAATGACAGAGCAAAAAACACTGTCAGAAGCTGAAGCCCAGTGGAAATAGTTGTATTTACTTACTGGCTCATCCATTACGCAGAGCTCTGGAGGGGTAAGTTTAAAAACTCATATACATTATTTTTGAAAGAATTACCTTGTTAAAGCAGACATCTCTCATTCAAGTGCCACCTGGATTGCATTTATTAGTTCAATTATTTGAATACGATGCCACAAAAACGACGTCTTAATGCATAGGACAATGGATAGAACAGCAGTACATACTATATACTTGTTTATATACTCCCAGGTCACTGCTAGTGTCATAAAATACTCATAAGCTGTTCTCTGGGCCAGTGGCATAAGCAGAGTTCTTTTAGTGAATTATGATATTGTATTAATTTCTTCCAGGTCCAGCTGTTAGCCAGCACAGCTACAGTTCAGTTTTGATGTTCTGAGGTTTGCACATATAATAAATCACCGTGGCAGCACAGGGATTTATGTGAGCAATTCCTCACCCACTTAGACAAATTCATACACCTATCAAAGGCTGTCTTGTTTTGCAGCTCACTTCAGACACCACCTGCAAAAGCTTGCTAAGTTTCAGGATCTGACATGTTCGTTGAGTCAACGTATGCAATAAGAGAGATCCAGTTGGACCGAAGATTCACAGGATATTTTAAAGAAATGCTTAATTAACATGGAGACTCTCACTGTTACTTCCTTTTTCACCCTTTACAGCCCCAAACACATTCAGTACACTCATGTACTGAAATCAGTTACAGTAATCTGTGCATCTAGACCGTCCCCGCATTTTAATTCATTCACCATGTCCCAGTTATGCTGGCATGGCAGTTTTAAGCAAGTTTTAAGCATATTCAGCAAAGCTGATACATAGAAGAAAGAAATTCCTCCTGGCCTGGAAAAGGGACAGGACAGGATTTTCAGAGAAGCTCAGGGCACTGGACAGCCAAATTCCAGTAAAAATTGGCTGAGTGACTTCATCTTTAATAATACTAGCTGTAATTATTCAGAGAACACATCAGTTAATACATTTGGATGTCATGACTCTGGTTTATAAAAACAGGAGCCTAAATCAGGCTCCTGAACCCATACTGAGGCATTGAAGTAAGCGTCCTGGTTTGTGAAAGTGCTGAATACCAACCACTCCCACTGACTCACCGAGTGTGCTCAGCACCTTGCTGGCAAATCAGGCTCGACTTAGAGCACTGACACAAAGCTATTAATCAGCCAAGTCTCAAACCAAAAACAAGACACCCTGAGAAGCCAGGAATGGAGAAATATTAAGACTACAGGGAATAGCTAAGAGATTGCTTTGCAAAGGCAGTTTTAGATTGTTCCAAGATATTTTCCTTCAGAAGTTTGACATTATTAATGCATGTAACATAAAACAGGTCCACAAACAGAAGCTCTTTGCTGCAGTCTGCTTCACCAACAATAACGCCAGTTTCACATAATGCACAAGGCATCCCCAGAGATCTCACTAAATCATGTTGACAAGAAAATCAAGACAGAAACCATGCAGAAGAGCTTTGAAAAATAAATCGAAAAGGCTAGGCTTATAATGCAGTACAGCTCTGTTCATAGATAAGCCAGTTTTCCCCAAAATCATCTCAGATTGCTACCACAGCATGTGAAAAATAGGGACAATGTAGAGATTACGTGTCATCTATGACTATGAAAAAGAAATAATCTTCACTTGACAACCTTGGGAATTCTATCCTAACCATGTCAGGAACATGCCTTGTTCTCAGTCACCAGTTCTGGGGGTTTAGCCGTATGAAAGAGGGTATGTCCCCAAAACATCAAAGATCTGGGGCATGCTGAGACCTGTGAAAGAAAATTCAGAAAAGCTTCAAGATTGCCCTGAGTTAGATGAAGGCTTGTCTAGCTTTGAAGTTTGTGAGTAAGACGACCAAAGTCCCTCCAGTCTTTGGCTGGACCAGTGACTGTGGCCTACATATTTTCATAGATATGTCCTCCTCCATGATTATATTTGATATAATCTTCTTTGGGCAAATATGCACTCCAAACATATTATTATTTCTCAACATATTTTTCACAAACCTCTCCATCTATTTTGCATTTTATATTCATTATTTTAGGCAGGTCCCACTCCAGACTCTTTGCATTCTACGTTTCCAAGGCAAGAAATTGAGTGACTAAGGGGAAAACTTGTGAAAGAAGATGGCACGAATAACAGTGAGGATGGGTGGGGTCACATAAATCAGCAGTCACCACAGTCACAGATGGCCTCCAGCTTCAATACTGCCAAGTGACAGTGATTTGCAGGCAGTGCAACAGAGACAGGCCTTGAAGAGACCTTCTGGAGGACAGTTAGGAGGTAGTTGTGAAGTTTGGCAGAGGAGTTCCTCCCAGTTACAAAAGAAGTTGCCTGAATGAAAAAATACAGACAAATAAGGAGATAAATATTGGTGGAATAAAGCAGTGGTACAGGAAATCAAATATTGCATTAAATAGCATCTTAGCAGTTCAAAAGAAGCTGTTCCTTTGGCTTTGTTGTAAGTACCAAAGCTGGTATTTTTTCTAATGAAACATGATTTTTGGATTGGTTTTAAGTGTCCAGCTTATAGTACCTTATCAAGTTTGGGGTTTTTTCCACTTGAAGCAACAATGAACACTCACATTCTGAAAATAATAAGAACTTCACTAAAAGAGGGGTGAAAGGCAGAATATACTAGTATACTGTTAAGAAGCAAGGTGCACAGGAAATCAATCTGATACAGCAGAATTTAATACTTCGTATCACTGCTTAAACCGATAGTATCTTAATACATTTGGGTAGTTCTTACTGAATCCTAGCTAGCAGTTATGTTATTAGTAAAATCCTTTGGGGCAAGTTCTGCAGGGAAAGTTAATATCTCTTCCTAAATTAACTGATAGAGTTGAGAAAAAACAGGCAAGCTTCTGGTGATGTCTGCTTCCTCAGTCTTTGACAGAAACGCTCCATCATTCCCGGTAGATTTACCTTCTCCGACCCTCTGACGGCAACCTTTGAATATGCCATTTAAGTTAATAGTAACATAACTATAAAGAATAATACAGTCTTAGGTAAGATATGGACATGTTCAGACTACTTACTTTACCTCTGTATCAAATTTGCTCTTGCCAGGAGCTGTTCATTGAAAAAATTTATTCCCAAGAACCTACCGGCTGAGGAGCCTAAATCTGATGTTCCCAATAAGCACGATTCTAGAACAAATTTGCAACCCTGGATCCCAGCCCACTTCGGTCTTGACAGAGACCATGCCTTTCATTTCTGTCTGGAAATGATCAAGAGGAGAGAGCCCTTGCAAAGACCATTCAAGTATTATTGAAGATCCAGCAATCCATTACTCAATTTCTCTGTATACCAGCAGAGAAAGAAGAGAGAAAAAACCCCCAAACTATTCATTGATTTCCTTAGATTTCTAGGTAGGCAAAGAGAAATTTCACACCTTCCGTAGTGCCATGTACGGAGGGCAAGTATCCACACGTAAAACATTACAGCTTTAAGAAACTACTCACTGGCTCATTGGCTTGTCTCAATATTACACTAATCTACATAGCCAGCTCTTTCTTTGCAAGATAAAGATTCTGCTTCTGGGCATGTATTTGACTTCAGAAAGTGGCTGCTTAGAGCCTGAGTGTTACTGTTCAAAGAGAAACTCCAGACAAGCTCACTGTACTTAAAATATATACACTGTACATCACTACTTAAAACTCCCCCACCCAACAAATAACAAAATCAAGGAAGAGAAAGAGCACCCGATCATTAGTGATTTGGTAAGAAGGTCTCTTCCACTCTCAGGTGTCTGATGTTATGACTCAGCGACCAACCCTAACTTCAGGACTTTTAATGCATGAGATGGGTTACAGATCACTCTCTTGTGAGTGGGAGGAAGCAGGAGCCTCCCAGGAGGGTGCCAAGCCACAGGCTGCTCTCACATCTCCAGGGACCAGAGCAGAAAGGTGGGGGAACACAGGAGGCCCCTGTTCCACTTGGTGTATCTGAACTCACGCTGAGCAAATGCTGTGCAAGGTTCATACACAAGCTGGAACAAGGCCAAAACTTCTAATGCAATCCATGTATCCATGGAGTAAATATAAACACTAGCTACTATTTCCCCTCCCTCAGCTATTTTGAGTTTGTGTCAGACAGGACTTTCAACATGGCAAATACTTTTTCCAGTTGTAGACCACAAAATCCAGGAATAATTTCAGAGCAAGTTTCTCTTACTGGGACCAAAAAGCAGCTACAGTCACAGTTTGTAAGGTCTACAAACCCCTGATCCAAATCTTGGCAAAGGCTTACAAAATTCAAATGCCACTTTCTTGGTTTACCCCTGACAGATGAAAGGAAACTAAAGCCATCTAAACCAGCATCAAGAGTCTTGGCAAACCAGCTCTGTTACTTTGTGAAAAGGTCAGGACATAGCTGCAGAGTCTATGTTTATCCAACGCTGCTGGGCCATGAAAAGGTAGGGCTGTCATTAGCAGAACTCCATTTAGTGGGAGGTGTTATATAGCATGATGACAGTATAATTTGTGTCCCATTTAATGTTTCTAATGACAGATAAGACTTCAGTAATAATTCATATTTCTGCTGTGTCCTATTCCATTAATGGTCTTCAGTAAATCAGAAAAGTGCTATTAATTTTGAAAGTATCGCTGCTTTGTTTCTTAAAATGTATATTTTTAAACCAAAGTCTCTGTACATCACTACATAGATACATACACTACAGTTATTATCCAAGGGAAAATTAAATAAAACGGAATTGTCAAGTAACAAAACAGTTGTGTATGAAGATAACTAGTAACCCTAATGATATACTAGTGGCCTGAAAGCAGTTCAAAGTTATTCAAGCCTTCTCTCTTCCATGAATTAAGCTCTTTCTGTAAAGACAAGAAAATTATATGCTGGAGCTTGCAAAGATGCTGGGACAGTTAACACACCTTTGGTCAACATTGACAACACTGTTTGGAGCTCTGGTGTGTATTCTTTTTGTAAACTCATTAAGTTTAACGTTCATAGAAGTGCTGTCAACTGAATGCTGTGCTATTTGACAGTGTTTGTGAACTTGTCATGGTAAAACTGAAGTCTTTCAGCATGAGCATTTTCTTACCATAGTCTGAAACATGTGCCTTGACCTCATCGATACCAAACTTCACAGCATGAGCCAATAGCCCAGTACAGAAATAACCATGTCTATTCATAGAATCATAGAATGGCCTAGGCTGGAAAGGACCTTAGAGATCATTTAATCCAGCCTCCCTGCCACCAGGGATGCCACCTCTCGACTAGATCAGGAAACACATGGGGACTGAACGGGAACCGAAACCGTGACCTTAGCGTTGTTAGCGCCACGCTCAACTGAATGAGCTAACCGGGCCCCTAATTGTAGCACTGAAGCACTATTAAAGAAAACCTTTAAGAAACTAGAAGCCAGGTGGAGTGGGTGTTTTCCTTCAAAGCCCTGAAAGCCCTTCACAGTCTTCAGTTTCCCTCTGCTCTGTCTGCAGCTCGCTGTGGGGTTTGGTTTTACTTGTTTAAGAGAAACTGTTGCAATTTCTGTTTGACAATGTCTTGTTCTTCTGTGTCATATTAACCCTCCCTCCCTTTTATTTTTTTACGTATTTCTTGATCTGCTGCTGCAAGGGAAACACTGATTAAAGGACTTCATAAAGGGAATGCTGAGGTTCTCTTGGTACCCTGTGTAGTCAGCCCTTGTACAGTAATCAGAATGATCACAAGAGTTTTGGAGCCTGGGGGCATACACACTATTTGCTCCCCCCTGCCCCAGTAGGAGGGCCTGAAAGTATAAATCCAAGTATCTTCCCTGTCACTATTTCTCAGTACTCATAGTTTTTATGAATCTAAGTAATAATGACCTCAAGAATCCCAAGAGAAAAGTTCAAACAGTGAATTTTCCTCCCTGTAGTAGACATAGCCATATAACTGTCAAATAATAGAGACAGTATCTTAATTGCTTTTATATAAATGACATGTACTGACTCTTTTCTTTGATCTTTCTTTTTTCCTGTTTCCTTCTATACCAAAAGGCATGTTTGTTTTTCTCCTCTGCCTGATCTCTTTAGATTAGTTTTTTTCACAGTGCTTCTCTATGTAATATTACTTCCTTTATTCTGACAAATACAATTTTGTATCTACCCGAAATCTCTCCTAAATGGAATAGTCTCCCTCCCTCCTCCATGTAATCATTATTTCTGTTAAAACAAAATCTATGCAATATAGTTGCATTCACATTTCTGACAAACATTTCTACATGGTCTCGTAATTGCATCAAGGCATCTGTGAAGCACTGGGCACAGAAGGATGGATTTGCCACTTGCCAAGAGGTTTTTCTTTTTTATATCAATAGAGATGTCTTTTTGCTTTAGAGGGAGAGGGTAATAAGTTTCACACAGTGCAGGGTCAAGTGCACAAGAAGCGAGTGATCTATCACATGTAGGCTTCCTTTCATGTTGTGTTATCAGATCTATCACTTTCAGAAGCTGCCAATGCTGCAGATTCAGGTGATAAAAATGTAGGGCTTCTTCATTCTGCACCTCAAAACTCAGAGCCTGTACAGCATTTCAACTTTCAGATGTTTTCTTGTAATCACAGATAAGGTAAGCTTCTGTTAATTATTCATAGTGACAAATCAGGAGGCCCTTGAAGAGACAGGTGAAACTTGTTCAAAGCCAGTCAGTAAGTCACAGAGTTGCAATAACTACCTCCTGACCTCAGATCATAAGCCTCAAAATATACAGGCTCTGGTTAGTCTGAGCTGCAGGTCAGCTTATGCAGACAGAGCATAAACTGTAACCAAATCTGATTAAAGTATTATTTTGCAAAAAGCATTAGACATAATGGGCTGTCTTTTTCAAAAACTGTGTATCGGGATAATTCAATGGCTACGTTTTCTGAAAATCAGTGTCGGTGAGCGAGGTCTTTTACAACCCTCACAGCTTTCTACAAAGTATTAAAATGAGAGATGTTTATTTAAAGCTGACACTCTGAATGCACAAATCAAGTATCTCAGTGACATAAATGTCAAATAAATCACATATGGTGAGGTAGAAACATGTCCTGTAGTGTTTCTTACACAACGTTAGGAATGCACTGAAGAACACAGCTGTACTATGTAAGGAAAAAGCAGTAACATTAGAGATGATAGGAGCAAATAGAGTAAAAATTGTTTTAAGTGATTGCTGATTGCAGATGCCCAATTTGAATTTTCTTGGGCTTGTACTTTTTTTGTCAAAAGTACTGAGTGTCTGCAGTATGTAGCATTTTTAAAAACAGCTTTTAAGTTACACAGATTTGAATTTAAATATATCAAAGTGTGAGGATTTATTCAAACATTGGCTTTCTTTTTCCAACTCTAACATCAGCAGAGCCATCTTCAGCAATCTCTGTCATTTATTTATTCAGTTTCTCTGGCAAAGAGGAATTAGTTGGAGCTCACAATAATTTAGTCTCCCTGATTATGTAACTAAATAGCCATAAAACAAACCAAGGATGGGCTCAGCATAGATTACACGGAAGAGGGAAACAAAGCTGATCTGCCACAGCCTTTCGGGTCACAACAGAAAAGTCCCTTACCTGACTCAGCTTCTGCTTATGCATAGTGCTGGCTGAGATTTATTCCTCTTTTATAATGCTTGGGTGGATAGTTGTTTTTTTAACTCCCTTCACCCCTCTTATGGATAGAGTTTGATCTCACACAGTATTCTGTTCACAGTTTCTTCTTTTTCAAAGAAGCTGCTAAAACTGCTTCAGGAAATAATTTCTGTTAGCATTTTTGCTGAGGGAAGCATCAAGAGCCCCGGCTGGTGGTGCCAGAGGGCAGGGTCTCCTTGTCACAGCCTTCAGGCCACATCACACAAAGCTGTAGCACAAGGAGAATATCGAAGTTTCCATAGAAATACCATTTTATCAGAAAGACTGTATGTCTCATAGAACTAACTCTTGATTTATGGCAAGGGCTGAGAAAAAGCTAGAAAGCTCCACTGCTAACCTGTTTTCATCTACTCACATTTAAAATTAATGTTTAAGTTATATATCAAAGGCAAAGTCATCCAGAAATCTATTACTACATAACCCTATCTCCCAGATGCACACCTTGTTTTCGCTCAGATAATTGCTACATAAAGACTGCAAGTCTCTCAAATACAATAGGACTGAGGAAGATAAATATCTAAAATAAAGTCTTGTTTCAGGGGAAGGAGGTTGTTATGTGCATGCTTTTATATTCCAAACACCACCCAAAGACTTCACCGTATAGATGAAAGAGTAATTGTTTCTGGCTGTCATATCTCACACACGGCTTTTCACAATAAACACAAACTTCCTTTAGAAGTGATTGCAACAAATCTGTTTGCTTTGTGCCAATCCACCTTCAGCACAGCACCTAAAAAGCGAACTCCTTCTCCAGCTGCTAGTTACAGAGAGGAAAAACACACCTTGCAAACTTGCATTTGTTACAAGTTCCTACAAATTTCACAGTCTGAATGAGAGCAGTTCTACTTGAATGAACTCTAGCAATCTGTTTCAGAACCAGCAAAGAAACTTGTCTCCCAAGCCAGTGTCTCACTGGTGTGAGGCTGATGCTGCAGCTTCTAAGCAGATGTGTCTAAGGGGACAGTACTGGTCTGGCAAATGAGGCAACTGCTTAGCTTCCAGTGCTCCAGCCGCCACAGACAGAAACTTTCTCTCTGATAGAAATGCCATAGCCCAGTAGTTTACAGTCAGAAGGAACTGAATCCTTAGGGAGTGTAAATCAGCTCAATCCCATTGAAAGCTCTGCTTTTTATAGATCCTCTAGGAATCTGCCCACACATAAGTGACTTCAGCAGTAATGAAAGTCACAGCATAGACGGTATGAACTTGGCCCTAACAGTTTATATAGTTTTGTCAATGAGCATATCCAATCTCAGTTTAAAATCATGAGGCTTTCAAAGCAGTAAATCACTGCAGTGTGAGACCTCTAGCACTATTGAAGAGGTGTCAGACAAGTCTCTTTTATGGGAATTCCAGAAAGCAAATCTTTTCCTCTCACAGCATGTCCCAGGAGGCTGCAGAGCATGGCAAAGATGACCCTGGGTCTGCTCAACAGTGATAAGAGTTCAAACCATGGGCAATCTTTCCTGTGCTGCCTTTAGCAACACCAATATAAAAATAAAGTTAGTTATCCTGATGATAAGAACACATGGAGTCCTGGCTGGGCTAGTTTAAATGAGTACATGGCTTTCTATTTTCCTAGCACAGACACAGCCCAAAATAAAGCCTTCAGCAACAATACCTGCCTTTCTTTCAAGTGGGCATGCTAGGTGCTTGCCTGTACTGTTCCTAGGTGCTCCTGCAGCAGTGTCAGCCGGACATTGCCTCATTCTGTTTCAGCTGTCTTGCCTGGGCAATGGGGCAGTCAGTAATTTTGTAGCCATCCCATCCATTCCCTCCCAGTCATGAAGGATCTTGCAGATAAGCTAGCAGCAGAGGTGATTCACTGCTGTCCTCCCACCATCACTTATATTTCCCTGTTGTCACTGGCTTGCAGTCTGGTTTTAGGCACGTCCCTTTGCCCCATGCTAATTTCTCTTCCATAGCTCATGGAACAAAAGATGGAATGAAAATTACTGGCCTAAGCACCTTCAGGTTGGACCAGGCGTGGCACAGCATCACTCAAATGAAGCCACCAGAAGCGTTGTACAAGGCCAGCCCAGTTCAAGCAACTACTAGTGCTGTCATTGGGACTCCGTCCACTGTGCACTTTCTATAGCCACATGTGCTGTCACAGCAAAAGTCTGTTTGCAAACCTCTGATCTGGCATGTGTTGATCTGCATTACAAAGTGTTCATAACAAAAGCTTACAGGAATTAAATACCAGTAAATGTGTGGGCATCATATTACAGTTTACTACCACAACAATTATGTGGCTTGCACTGAGGTTTTACTACTGCTTTCCAAGCAAACTATCAGAAAACATGAAGGAATTTTCTGTGCTTAAGTAAATACTGTTCAAGGAACAAGACAACCTCCAGCGGGAAAAGGAACTACTGCAGTATTGGCTGGGACTGATGACACAGTATTTTATATTATTAAAAGGAATGGAAATTTGGTGATAGTTTTTACTCATATGATGTCTATTCAAACACTCATTAAAATGTTAGTTGTTCAAAACACACAATAAATTTGCAACACTTAGCACAACCATTTCAGTTGCTCTGACCAGTCTTAGAAAATCTGTGGACTTGTTAAAATGTTTTCCAATACACATAGATATTCTGTTTACATTACAGTTGTTGTTAACCTAGTATCAAGCCTTTACTAAACATTTCTAAGCTCAAGGGTCTGTGCCCAAAGAGCAAGGATGTAGGGGTACTGCTAGAGGCTTCTCACTTCCAACAGGACAAACTGACCTCTTGAAGAAACAGCAACTGCTTCTGCATTTAGTTTCTGCTACTAGCCTCTCTAATTCTTTGTGAAACAGATACAATCAATATTAATTTATTTTAATAAAGAAGAGATCACTGGGATTGATTGAAGGAGATACTTACATCACTGTTAGGAATATAACGGTCACACAGGATCTACTGAAAGATATTTTTTAAAGTTAGATGAACAGTTTCAGGAAGAGGTTATAGTTTCACACAGTACTCAGGAGGATAAATCCTTTCTGGAGGACAGTAGAGAATTACTGTCAGAGATGGTATTACTTACAAGGCCTAGAAACCTCGAAGTTATGGATTAACTGTGCTAACCAGAGAGAACTGCAAGCCACATACAGAGTGGCTAATAGGACATCCAAGAACTACACACTGAAATCCATGAGAGAGGAACATCAAAAAAGGTATCCTAACACCACTTCTCAGAAATCAGATGTTCCTTATCTAGTGTTATCTCTGAAAGACCTAGCTCCATTACAGCTGCCCTATGTCTGATGCTCTGCACTAAGCAGGCTTAAAACTTAGCGAATGCACTCAGCAGGGGATTTCTCCTGTGAGAAGGAATCCTTTTGTAGCACAACTGCAGCGGTTCCTTCCTCAGCTCCTCCTATAGGAAATGCAGCTGGCAAAGTTAGAAAGGCCTGGACAGCAGCAATTCCTCTTTCGGAATAACAGGCCAGCAAAGGTTCACATAACTTTTAGAGCAAGGTACAAACTGACAGATTTTGCTGGGACAAGTTCAGAACAGTTTGCCACAAAACTGGGAAACAATTGTGACTGTTGCATTCTCTGCATCCCTAAACTTGCCCCCAACCCTATTTCTATCTGTATTTATTACTTAATTACATTTGAGAAAACAGTCCTGTAGGATGCAGGGAGCTTTCAGACCCTTGCTAGGTAACATCTGCTCACTGTTACAGTGTCTGGCACGGAACTCTACGTTCAACTACCATTTCAAACGCATATGCCAAGATCTTCTGCAGAAGGGAAGCAGAATATGATTAAAAATTTCATTAATTTTTTCTAAAATTGGAAGATCCATTTCAAATGCTCTAGATAAGCAGTTGTAGATATGGCTGCACAAATAAGAGTGCTGTTACCTTAGGCTGGATAACACTTTAAAAAAAATGCTTGCTCCATTTCTATAAATTAGTCAAAGTGATAGGCAGGGGATTTTTGGTTTTTAAAGCTGCATTTACAACAACAGGGGACACACTAGAGTCTTCTGTACTCCTTACCTCCTGCCCATCACTCCAATATGAATATTCAACACCCGCACTTAACCAAGGCAGGTTGTGGGGCTTTGCTCAATTTGAGCTTTCCAAGTTCTCTTGACTTGGATCCAACTGCTTAGGAAGTACTGGAGTAGTCAGACACCAGTTCAAGAAGGGCATTGGAGAAGAGGGGGCTTAAGTCTCATTAAAGTCAACAGATTCTCTTCTCCAGGCTGAACAATCTGAACTCTCTCAGCCTGTCCTCATAGAGGGGAGGTGCTAAAGTCCCCCGATCATCTTCAGGGCCTCCCATCTGGGCTCATTCTTATGTTGGGGGCCCCAAAGCTGAATACAGTACTCCAGGTGGGGTATCACAAGAGCAGAGTAGAAGGAGAGAATCACCTCCTTCAATCTGCTGGTCATGTTTCTTTTGATGCAGCCTAGGCTACAGTTGGCTTTGTGGGATGTGAGTGCACATTGTCAAGTCATGTTGAGCTTCTCATAAACCAACACCCCCAAGTCTTTCTCCTCAAGGCTGCTCTCAATTCTTTCTCTGCCTAGTCTGTATGTGTGCTTGGGGTTGTCCCAACCCAGGTGCAGAACCTTGCACCTGGCCTTGTTGAAACTCATGACGTTCACACAGGCCCACCTCTCTAACCTGTCAAGGTCCCTCTGGATGGTGTCCTTTTCCTTCAGCATGCGGACTGCACCATGTAGCTTGGCGTCGTCGGCAGACTTGCTGAAGGTGCTCTCAATCTCACTGTCCATGTCAACAACAAAGACATTAAACAGCACCGGTCCCAATACTGACCCCTGAGGAAAAACACTCTGACATTGAACCATTCACCGCAACTCCTTGAGTGCAACCATCCAGCCACCCATTAAATCCATGTCTCTCCATTTTAGAGACAAGGACGTCGCATGGGACAGGGTCAAATGCTTTGCGCAAGTCCGGGTAGATGATGTCAGTTGTGTCCGTTGCCATTTAAGAAAACACAAGGGGAAAACAGAACAAATTCACTTGTAGAGGAACTCCACTAGTATCTGATATTATCCTAGGTGTGAATTAGCCTAAGTAGCTTATCCTCAAGCAATTTCCATTTTCAAACTTCTGTGCCAACTTATACTTTGCCAAAAGCACAAAACTGACTGCCAAACCTTATCTTGTAGTTAAGCTCAGTGCTGCATCTTGAAAATCCATTTTGGGAGAAGGGCTGGGCTTGGAGGTGATAAACAGGATAGGAGAGTTCAATGCTATGTGGCCGCTCCTCAGTTCCTTCCAAAAATAACTACACCCTTTAAACCAAAACCTTGACCATGCAAGATATTAAAGCCCCTAGCTCAAGCACTCTTTGTACACAGCAGGAGATCTTATCAGGAGGCAGGCCAGCCAACAGGAACAACTGCTAAAGCAAAATCCTTTTGTGACCAGTCTATTGTTTCTGAACATTCAGCAAGAAGCAAAGGGTCTCCCTCGCTGGAATAGAACAACCCCGTGTAATAACAAGAAGCTTTGCAAATATCATTAGTTGCTATTCAAAACAGCAAGACAGTGAAAAACCACAATGTGAGGGCTTACATATGCTTTATGATTTCTCTGTCATTCCCTCTCCTTATGCACAACCCCTGTCTCAAACAATAAGAGAAGGCTGCTGTCTAGTGAATGGGAGAGGATATGGTAAGGCAGGACCTCCTGAGGCCAGGCTGAGAGTTAAGAGCAAGCTGCTGTAAAATGCACAGCAGGAACCTGCAGTCACACTGAAGTTCTGGCTACATTAATGTACCAGGGGACAAGGACACACCACAACATTTATCACACCTTGCACAGGTAATCTGCTTTTGGAATAACACTATCTCTTTATGTGTCTAGGCACAGACAGACTCTGGCCCATGCAGGTGCATTAATACAGTGTCAAAAGCCCTCCATGCCATTTGGAGGCGATTAACTCTTTCCTCATTGGGGTTCCAGAGACTTGCAACTGTCAGATTTGGTGGCTGGCACATTACCCACAGAAAAACCTTCATTCAAAGAACAGGAAAAACATCACACGGAGAACAAACAAGAATTATGTTGTTACAGCTAATACAGCCAGAGTAAGACATAGAAAAAGTAACTAATAGGAGAAAGTAAGAAGATATGAGATAGAGCAGTCCCACCCTGTAATGTGCTGCCAATATTTTAAAATAACAGCTCCCAGAAGCATCTCCTCGTCATGTGATGGATCCCACACAGCAGGAGTGGCTGTGCTGCAGAGAGAAATGCTGGGTGGGTCACGGAAACTGTTTGCTCTTTTTGTTTTCCCCATTTAAACAGCATTTTCATAAACACAACCAAGGAGGCATGGGGCTCCATTTGGCAGACAGGCTTCTCCTGAGCAAATGTGCTGGAATTGTTTATTCTGTGCGACTGAAAGCTGTTCCAAGCGTGCATGATAGCTCCGCACAGAGCTCAGCAGGTACAAACCAAAGCAGTGCTTCGGTAGGTTTATGCAGGGCATGAGACTGATCCATCCCTCAATATTCTTCCTTCCCTCTTCCAAAATACCTGCTCTTCCAGTATAAGAAGATGCACTTTAAAAGTAACGTAGTAAAACTACAACACTTGCATAAGTCTCAAACCGGGATGAATGAGTAATAACTAGAAAATGCAATTTGGCATAAGAAATTACTTTCCTCTTCAACAAGGGCTGGTTCCTGAAATTCCAGTGACCAACACACAGTCATCTCAAACCCTACAGGCTGACACCGATTTACCAAGTGGGATAAGTCGCTTTGGATTTTTTTTTTCCCTATAATGTCCCTCATATTAAGCACTTACTTGCTTCCTGACCACTTTTTGGGTCCCCAGAAGCAGAAGAGATGTAAAAACCACTGCAGTGCAGCAAGGCTCACCCCTATTCTCACCAGATGGTGCAGTGTAGGAGGAACTTGCTCTAAAATCACTCATTTCAGTCCTCTTCCCCCTCACACATATAGATGACGCTTAATCATAACTGACACATATTTCTGCTGCAGGGACTGCTTCATGTATTTCGGTAACCTAATGCTAAAAAAGCTCAATCTTACTTAAGTCCCAGACCAGATTCACAAAAAATTAGAGCTAATCAGTTCATTTTATGCTCAGTAAGAGGGAGACAAATGTATCCACCTCAGATACCTGTCTTTTCATACATAATAACCAGGTGTTGGATTGTCCTCTAGTGAAGAGTCCTATCAGGACTGAGAGTCTGAGGTATTACAAAGCTGCTTACATTAAGGCCACTCATGATTTATGTGCTGTATGATTAGCCAAAAGCAGCCTCTGGGGTTAAGCTTGCAGATACTAGTTTGCCATAGACAGAAATAGTAAGTGATCTAACCAAGTATTTTGCTAGTTAATATGTAGCCTAATTAAGATATTATTATATATTCAGGAAGTAACATAAGGTCCATGCCCTGTAAGAAATTTCTTGTAACATGAGAAAATCACTTTTGTATAGGTTTAGCGTGATTAATGAGAGGAAACTATCGCTAGGAAAATAAATAAAAACCAGAAACATGCAGGAATGTTGGCAAAGAAGTACAGAGGCCCATTAGCAAATAAAAGCAGCACTGTGACCTGGGCTGAAAATAGTTCTCCAAGTAAATTTATCATCTTTGGTACATTAATAAATCCATGCGCGTGGCATTTGGAAAATAGCACACAGTGCTAAAGATGCTGTAAGTGTTGGTAAGCGAAACTGAGTTACCATCAGGTATTTAAAAGGGCCAGGCTCTTCATTCTAGGGTGAAACAAAGAAAATCTTGTTTTGGAGCGGGCAAGACAAAAATGCATTTTTGCTCTGTGCAGGACTGCTATTCATTGCAGGCAAAACACAGTGACAGCAGGCAAAGCCCTTACTTTAAGTAGCTTAAATGCAATCTCCTGTTCTAACAGGCTGAACTTGTCAAAATGGTCTGAGTGAGGGTGAGAGTCAGAATTCATTGCCTGAGAGGGCTAAAAGTCAGCTCAGCATCCTTATCAGAGGGTTCAGCTGCTCCTGCTGGAGCCAGAAATAGGAAGCCTATCACTAACATACTGCATCCTCTCCACAGCGTGTGCAGGCACTGCCTGCCCTGCCTGGACAGCCTCCCACCCTCGTGTGAGGACTCACATCAGGCTATGATGTTCCTCATTTTCAGACCCTGATTACAAACCACTATTGACTGGTTGGCATCCAAGACTCCCAACACGCATACAAGTCACACAAAACTGCTAAGCAGTCTCCAAAAGGCGTGCTAAAGATCCTGTACTTCACACTAGGGACAAACCACAAAGCTGAATGAGAAGACTAATGCAGAGTTTCCCATGGCTAGCATCAGCTTAGGCAAACAGAGCCAAGAGCCAAGCCAGAACACTGGTTTGATATACCATGATCCAACATTTACTCTTGCAAGGAGCCACCTTCCTCCACCCCCTTAATGCCAACAGTGACAGTGTTTTCCAGCGTTTGGTGTTCCATGACTGCAACACAGGAATAACATGCACTCCCTGTTACGAAGGAGGAAGACAGTAATTCAACTTTTTGAAAACTTTGGAGTGACAGCTAGTCTTGACACAAGGATGTCAAATTACATCAAATCCGCTGCATTCTAGGCACATTTCACAACTGCTCACTTATCCACACTATTAACAGTTTACCTATCATTTCTAGTTTAAATTTACTGACCTCCACTTACAACAACTATCTATCTGTGCTTCAGTATGAGCTACCTAGATTGCTTTTCCTTTGTGAGATATTTCACTCTGACAACTTACAAACCCCAAGCGTATTTCATTATTTAAATCACATCAGATTTGTACTCAATATAGAAAATTTCAGAGCCTTACTGAGAAAACCATATTCTTCAGTTCATTATGTTTTTAACAGCAGTTATTATGAACCCTGACAGATAGATGAAGAGGAACTGTTGTTTGGTTTTTTTGGTTGTTTTTTTTTCTTTATCTGAGGGTATATTCAGCTGCATGAGCAAGATAGAAACTAAGTTCCGGCTTATTTTGGAGACTCCACCTCCCTAATTCCCCCTGCAAGATATGGAATGGCTACAAACAGGACAAATTCAGTGTCTGGTAAGAGCATTAGATAAGAAAATGTTACTAATTGCATATCCCTATGCCACAGTGTTGTAGTTGTGCTTTTTCTTTCTTTTTTCTTTTTTTTTTTTTTTAAGTACAGCGACCTTACCTAGTCATCACTTGCCTTTCAAACTTCCTAAGCTTTTTATTCTCAGTTGTGTTTTCATTAGATCAGTAAGAGGCTTTCAGCCGGTTTGCAGGTTTTTCTTAAATTAAAATAGTCACCACAGTCAGCTTAGAAGCTTTACCTAAAGTGTGGTTTAACAGAATAATACATGATTTATCACATCTTAATAACTCATCAAAGGCAAAAGTTTAAGTCAATTTTCTTCTTTAGAGATAATCCTGGGGTACACGGTGATTATCACAGCTTACTAGACAAAAGGAACCTGATGATCTAAGGCTTTTTGAATTTTACTCTTGAATCATTTTTTAATGTTTAAAATGCTCAGAAACACATATAACAGGCAAAGAAACTGCCACTTGAAACATTACAAAAGACAAGAAAAAGTTTTAATCCATCACATTGTGTGAATTACACTAGACAGCAGTAGAACATTAATGATGATAGCGCTGACTGAACATCTTCTGCAAATAAAAGGTAAAATTAAAAACAACCATTATTTTACCCTTATTGCTGATAGTGAGAAAGGGACTACTAAGCACTGAGCCAGTCTGAGTGGCATCATGTAGATAATGAGACCAATCTCAATGTTACCAGCATTTTGGTGTTACCTCGCATTAGAAGTCAAGGAGTGAGTAAGCATATTAATGTAGTCACACATTTCTAAAACACGCATTTTAAGTGTTCCCTGAATCTAGTAAGCCTTAAACATGTATTCTTATAGTTATTTTGTGTATTGCTGTTACCAGGCAACAATCATATGATTTTATACAGCTGGCCATACTTGTGCAAGATCACACAAAGAAGGGCAACACTGCAAAAAATTAGGCAGAGCTGGATCAAGACATTTTGAAGACACTGCAGCAATGCAGCAACATGAATGTAAAAGTGTTACGTGATTGCCAGTTTGTGTGCATTAGGTAGCACTATGGACATTTTACTCTCATGTGTGCTTTCTTTTAGTAACCTTGGACCTACTTGCACAAAATAGTCTAATTTTTTACAGGCTGCCTCTTGTGAAATCACTTTTGCTATTGCAGTTGAGTACAAGATGACCATCTTCTTAGGCTTCCTATTCATACCCGCAGAAAGGTGCCAGCAAGGGAGATTCAGGGAATCTCAATGAAGCAGCACTCTCGGGCACAGATATTTTGTGATCAAGTAAAGACAGACATCTGTGCTCTGTAAGATTCATCTTTAGAGAAAGTAAGGTCAATTCTTAAAGCTGGGAAGCAACATCCCATAACAAAGGAGCAACAAGTCTGTAATGTACTGTTACAAGGTGCTTTATGTGAAAAGTATGGACAGGACCAGAAGAGTCTATAATAAATTGTACTAAATACAGAGGATACAACGATGACAGCAGATTCACACCCCCTTACATCTGCAACTTTTGTCTCAACCTGATGCTGCACACCTGTGTTTAGCTACAGCATCTGAAGCGTTTTCTTACAGAAGTCTCAGCATGAGGCTATATTTCCATTATTCCATAAATGGTCCTGTTAAATTCAGTGGAATTCTTTCCTTTCAGTATCAGATGCATCAGGAGTGATAACAGTATAAATCTACTTTTCAAAAGTCATGTTGATTTAGATTTTTAAGTGTGGTCTTCTATGAAGTCATGGTTCTAATAAATTTTGGAAAACAGGTATGAAAACCAATGTAAATAATTGCTCATGACAACAGAAATTAACAAACATTTACTATATTTTTTGTAGAAAAATATTTGACCAGACTTTGCTCCTTATTCATTGTTTGAACTCCTAACAACATGATTAAATTAACAGTTTTGTGCCAACCAACTCGAGGCTGTTTTACATTAATCACCAGCACTCCTGTTCATTACCCTGTCTTATATGGTATCAATTTGTGGCTCACCGCACAACTCTAAACACAGCGACTACACAAAATCGTGCACAAGTAAACACGCAAGCACTTTTTGCAAGTCTTCTCTTTCTAGGAATGTCTTTGTAAATAACAGTTTGCATGAACAAATACTAATAGAAAACAAAGTAAGATTCAAGGGTTGTCAGGGCAGGTTTTTTTGTTTGAGGGGAGCGGGGAGGAGGGGCAGAAGTTGCAGGTGTTTGCCAGCCTTTATTCTTGCAGAAAAAATGTGGCATTTTCTTATTTCTGCCATGCATGTGTTTATATCCTACACCAATAAAAGCATTATTAGATGCACAAGTGCAAGTTGAAAGTCAGCTGGGCTGTGTCAGAACCTGAGCTGGTAACCGTCGCCACTTCTTTTGACTCAGCTGCGGGATAACTAACACCCACCGAGGATCCAGCCCTTTACATGCTGGCGAAAGGGGAGAGCTGAGGAAAATGATTCCCACAGAATCGGGCATTGTGTGCATTTCCTGCCATTCTTTATCTGTAGTTTTCCACTGGTCCAGTTCATAATTTCATGACAAGTCACTCCAATTGTATTTGTTTTTACAGTTACACAATTCCCCACATCCTCACCCACCCCTGACTCCACTACTACCAAAGTTTTGATTATAAAAAAAGTCTATAAACTCTAAAACTAATTCTCTAGCTTTTAGGCACTAAGGAATTGTGTGCACTCCTACTGCATAGTAACTAGTTGGGCTGTCAATTGAATTAAAAAAAAAAAAGAAATCCAAGTGCAGACCAAATGTTCTTGAATCTTCTCCTGTTGATACAGTGGCACTATGTCACCCAACAGAAGCTTGCCCAGACTTGCTAACTCCAGTAGCGTAAGCGTTCACTGCTATTGCTGTGCAGATTATTGGATCCACAAAAGTAGTAAGATGCAATATGTTAAAAGGATATTTATTAGAACAATTTCATACACTAAGAAGTCAATGTCCCACTCCTGCAGATTGCATGTCTTCTGCAACAGTCCACAAAGAATCAAAGACTCGACTGCATCAATTGTTTATACAGCAGAGCCCATTTTTTTTCTGGCTTCACGTCCCAGGTAGAACTATGGCTTCAAGAGACTAATATCTCCATATACTATATTCATTAACTACAGCTTTAATGATTTTTTTTAAGATTATTATTATATTATGAAGTCTTTTTTAAAGGCTCTTGCTGTAACTGCATTCACTTTAAGCTTCTTCTGGATTTCAGTCCCTTTAAATGCACTAATAATTTTCCAAATCTTCTGACCTAGCCAGCCAACCTTACTAATCCATCAACTTCAGAGAAATAAAGGAAATGAGACTCACAGGGTCAAGATTAGAATTCCACATGATATTCAGAAGAGCTACAAAACTAAATTTTAGATTGAAGAGAACTGGCAACTACTTTATGCCAAATTCATCACTAGCATAAACAGATGTAGCTTCCAAACGTATGCCAGGTTGCAGGCACTTATTCTGAGAACATGACCTTTTTCATTCCAGGTATTCCTACATCCTTCTGCCCCCAGTCCATTCTTTATTTTGGCACACAGCCCAAGACTGTATGCACCAGTTATGTTTTTATAATACCCCAGTCTCAGTTTCCAGTAAGAGGTAAGAAGAGCTAAAATGCACATCACAAAGCCCTTATAAATAGTTAAGATCTCAGTCCTAAAAGAAGAACAGATTAAAAATGGCTGCAAGAGGCTAAATCTTACAACTTGTAAATATGCTCAAAATGGAGGAATCAAACTTTGTTTGGCTGAGGAATCAGAGTGCACAAGACAGTACTGTTTCAAATATGATTCTACATTGATTAATAGTAATGAGTATATGTCTTATTGGTCAAGCATAAAGCACTGAGCACTGATAAATAAGTGTCCAATAGCAGGCTAAACATTAAAGACTGATTCAGTTAGCTAATAGTACACAGAGACGTCATTAATCCACGGATGCCTCATCCAGATGTCTACGTATTCAGAGGCTTAAAGTGTAAGCAAACCAACAAGTCAACAACGTAGGCTTTTCTGTTAACCTAAGAGGGGCTTTAAACGCTCTCTTGATTACCCAGGCCCGTGTGTCTAGTCATCATTTGAAGATTTTGCCATCTCTTCTCATACCAAGTCTCAGACTTCTCCAGAGCAAAACTGATGAAAATAAATTTGAACAAAGAAAGTTACAGTTAAGGATGGTTGTTGCTTTACTTCAAGCCTGCGTCAAAACTTGTCTTACATCCCTTCAATATCATCAACAAGGATGTGATGTTCTCTCTTGCAGGAAGTCACTTGGAAGTTATTTTAGTTTTCTATTCTTGCAGCACAGTAAGATCTTTACTTCAAGAAGTTTTGAACCAACAGCTCTGAAGACAAAAGACTTGGCTACCAAGAGCACACAACACAGGAGCGCAGCACAGCAGCCTCTCATCCCTCTAAGCATGACCGAGCTGGTGGATATAAGTGTGGACTTCATAGAAAGGTAGACTTCACGAACGTCTCCCTGCATACTGTACTGGTAGTCTGTCTCAAAAGCTATAGATATGTCTTATTTGCAGATGTGCTGAGCTGAACAATGTGAGAAGACACATGAGAACAATGACAAGACACCAAGATTTAAAATATTATCCTAAAAATGGTAGGGCCACGTACTGCTGTCCACCATTTGAATCAGCTAATTGTTATTGCACAGAGGGTCACTCTAGATCCAGTTTAGGAGCAGAGTTGTGGAAGCTGGTGAATTCAGCTATATATAGCTTCTAATGAGTAAACAATATAAAATAGGAGCATAACTGCTAGGTACGAGCACATTCTTGAAGTTGGTCTGTGACTGCCAAAGCCATTTGGATGCAAATACTAAATACATAATCGCAGACTGTTATTCCCTGCATAATAGAGGATTTGGAGTGATCACTCGTATGGAGTGATCCCTAGCAGCTAGAAAAAACAGAGCCACTGCAGAGTTAACCACAAACAACCCATTTCCAGTGTTAATGGAAGTTGGGAGAACAAAAAAAAGAAATTGCATCACACAGCTATTGTTACAGTTAATATTACACATAAAGGCTGAGAACTAACAAAATGTCATGGGCTGCATTCTTCATCAAGTTTCAGTTCCAATTTCAGAGGAAGTTTCTATGGCAACAGAATTGTTAGTCCATGTGGTCTGTATTCCAATTCACACTACAGATCACATTTGACAAACCTCATAAGGTATCAGTTTACATCCAATTGATTCCTTGTCTGGGGATATAAAGTGCCATTTCCAAGGTTGCAAGGATTGCATGGTTTTTGTTTTCGTAAACCACTTCTTTTAATTACAAAGACAAAACCCTAAATATTTTTAAAAGAACTTTAGTAATCCATTAAACAATTTAAAAAAGGCAAACAGGTTCAGTATTTGTGCTGTTGAGTGTCTAGAGTATCCCTGTTATTACTTTCCCAGTTTGTTTCTTCTCGCGTAAGCATCAGCGGGCAGGATTTCTCTGCACCTCACAACAACTTGACAAAGCTTCAGCTCACTGCTAGCAATGCCACTGGTTATAGTAGTGTGGGACAGCGAATGGAACAGCAAAGGATACACAGAGCACAGCGAGGCCTGGCTCCATATCAAAGTCAGTCATTAGAAGTTATTCTAGTATGAGCAGATTTCTTTAAAAAAAAAAGGTACTACATCTCTTTTAAGGGATATTTTATAGCAAGTGTACTCCCTTTACTCCCTTTATGGAATTATGGTTATTTCTTCCCATTCAAATGTCTTTATCTGCTTCCAACTATAAATTATTTTAAACTGTTAAAGCTCACCAGTTCCAAAATACTGTAATCAATTTCATAGGGCTGCTTAAATTAAAAGTGAAGTTAATTTGAAGCTCAGTCTTGAAAAAAACCCAGTATTTAGCAGCTTTGAATATTTAGCAGTCTTAAAATTAGAATTTGTGCCATTTTTCCAATAATTAGTATTTGTAGCATAATTATAGTTTGCCTATCATTTTAGTAATCCTTAATGAGCTTAGCTGCAAATAGAGAGTCCTTAGCCAATGTAAAAGAATGTTTCTAACCAGTGGAAAACACCCAAAATCCCTTCAGTGACAGAGTTTAAGAGATCTCCATGGGTGGGTGGAAAAGGGGGGATGAAGACAACACACACACATATCATTTCCAGATATTCAAAGCCTGCAAGATGGAGTATAATTTGAGATCACAGTCCAATGCGTTCACAGAGCCGCCGTCATTCAGAAATTATTTGGGATACCAAGCATCTGGTACTTGCATCATTCCAAAACTTCTACAAAGCCTGCTTCTTTGAATATCCTCCAGTTCTGACTCACAGCTCAACTTCGGAGGAAGCAAGTTAATTTTCCAGTCCTATCACTTAACTCTGAACCTTTTCCTCTGGCCGCTTATTATCAGCATCGTACCAACAAGTTCCCCAGAGGTAGTTTTCCTCTGCAATAGCCTCTGGAGCTAGGCAAGGATTTCCAGAAGGCCTCTACCCAGAAACTCTGGCCCAGTTCAATGAGTCATTGCAAAACCATGTCTCCAACAAGCCCTACCCTGGACATACTATCAGCTGAAAGATTTAAGACATATCAGTGTCTACTTGATGTTTACATACTCATTAAAGAGCCTTTCTTCAGAACTTTGTACAAAATATGCCATTTCTTTATCTCAGTCACAAGTATAAAATTTGATATTACCCTGACCTGTAATTTTAACAGTAAAGTCTCAAACACATCCATGACTTATTACCCCCACACAATTTCTACTGGTTTAGATATAGTCTTCAGACAACATAAAAGGAATACTTGAACCTAGTACAGTCAGTTTTGTAAAAATCAAAGATGCGGCTTTTTCAGGCGGAAATTCACACTAAGAAGAGAGTGTGCTCTGTAACTGTATTGCTTAGTGTGTTTCTGCAGAGTTCAAGCTACTGAACAGCTAAGTCATTCATCCAGTATATGAATAAGAAATATCCCTTAAAATACAGGACTTTTCATGCAGGTCAACTTAAAGCTATGGGGATCCATTATGAAGTCTGTTCAGAACAGTAGTTAAGTTTCTAGGACAGCTCTATTTTCACGGAGTGGAAATTGCATTAACAAATCCAAGCTTCAGTACTTTCATTCCTTCCTAGATTGCCACAGCTCTTTTAGTTCAGCGCTTCTCCAATTTCAACTAAAATATCCTTCCAAAAGCAACATTTCTGTGCTCAGATTTTTTGCATGCAGCGTCAGCCCTTTAAATACCAAAACCCAAGAACTGAAGTCACACTGCAGAAATAGAAAAAACGCTCTTCAGAAATGGAAAAAAGTATTAGAATTTCTCATATAGCCTTTCAACAGAGCTATACAATTTACAAATCAATTTTGTTGTGCCAACCACTAATTTGTGCTTTTATACCATGATACTGTTCTGCAGTTGCCAACAAACTTAGCAAGACAATGCTTTACCACCTGATCATCTGCATTAGAATAATAATGGTATTTGTAATTTAAAATGGACAGTAGATTACTTCATCTTGGCGTAATTTTGGATGTTTAATTCACAGCAAATATATTCAGCTGATATTCCCCCTCCTCTCCCACTCAGTTCCATTCTCCACATAAAACTACCCATTGAGGACAAGCATTTGAGCATTTGATCCCTGAATGAAAGAAATGTGGCAGTTTAGGGCTCCTTAGAGTCTCTCCTCAACCTGTGAAAAATACCCAAGATCCTAGTAACTAAACTAATCACTAAACAGAAGGTCTTCTCTGTTACAGGGGAACTAGGCAATTTTATGCTCACCAGCAAGCTGGAATTCATGCTGCATGAGTTTGGAAGCATCCTCTCCAAGAATGTGAAGGGATTTTGAAGTCCAGAATGTTTTGGGATGGAAGGGACTTTTAAAATTTATCTAGTCCAACCCTTCTGCAGTGAGCAGGGACATCTTTAACTAGATCAGGTTGTCCAAACTGACCTCAAATGCTTCCAGAGAATATCAGTAACCATCTGTGTTAAGTGTTCTCGATAGTCCCAGCTACTATTTGCCTTGGAAAAGGAAAAGGGGGAAGAGGAGAATAAAAAAAATCCACAAGTAGTTTGAGATTTTCTGCAGTACATGAATAATGTTATGTACTGCGTACGATGTTATGCAAGATGTGACATAAAAAACCGCAAGCCTACAACGAACACAGCATTCTTTCAAATTTCAGACTACGCTAAACACGCATAGATAGCAGTAAGGCAATGCTATTCAGCATTCAGTGCTTAGCTTTTATTCCTACACTTCCTTCGCATGCCTTTCCAGCTGCCCTTTTGGGGTGAGGTTGATAAGAGGAAGCTGAAAGGTAAAAGAAATCAGAAGGAAAAGCAAGAACAAATTACTACTTAAGCTACTTCTGCAGTATGCCTTTCACTCACGTTGTGAATTTGGACAACTCACTCAAGATGTTTCTTAACTCCCGGCTCCACCAGCTACCCCAGATAACCTTCACCTTCAACATCGAGTCTGCGCAAGGGCAGTGCAGATACATAGTGCTGCCAGACTGGTTTCCAGCTCCTTTTGGGCAGCTCATGCAGATCATGAAAGAGTCTTCCAGGAAGACCTTACAAAAAAAAATCTAGTGATCACTAACTGAATGTGGTATTCTGGGTTTGCTGTGATGCATCCTGAAATATTCTGTAAAAGCCTTTCTCCATTCATTTCCATAAAGAGAGTGCCCTCCAACACATGCACACACACGTTACTTCTTCCACAACAAAAATCAGCTCACAAGAAACTGAAGTCTATACTCTCTGTTGGCATTACCTTAAAAATCCATAGAGAGGAGACACTTCTAGACCTCTAGCTATTACCCTTGCCTTTTGTTATGACAACTGCTCTTAAGAAGCCCTTGGGATTCCTCTGCAGCTTTCCATATGAGCAGCCTGGCCTAAGCCAGCTTTCCTTGTATGCTAGCCAAACCCACACCACTTACAGATTATTCTTCCAACTGTCTGGAGGAACGTATCTTCTTCTGGCAGAATGCAAATGAGCTAACGCTTTAGAAAAGCCTGTGTAGAAAAGGACTCGAACACTAGAAAGTTAATAGCCCATCAGGTTTCCAGGAAGCAGAAGAGAACCTTCTGGTTTTGCGCCCTGTAATGCAATGGGCTACCAGTTAGTGACAAAAGAAATGGCAGAGATGGATCCACATGAGGAACACAAGTCTTCAGGTTTTGCTGAGTCTAAACAGTTTTCTACACTGTCCATTGCCAAATGTAAATAACAGAGTGATACTGACACAAACTCACAGAATATGTTGCCTATGGAGGTTTTGCTTGTTCTGGCCAGTTTTCTCACATCATTCATGACATCAGCAACAAAATTTGATACCACTCTAGAAGCTTCTTTGTGCTACTAAGAAATACTTGCTGTAAACAGTAAAGCATAACTTCAAAGCTGCTCATTAAGTGCCTGTTTGGGAGAAAACTCTGTTGTTTAATTAACAGAGCCTGTTTGAGAGTAATTGCTTGCTATAGCCATCACATCTCTAACAATAAGCAGTCTTCAGACTATATAACAAGCATGGATCATATGAACCAAGTTAGACATTCTCTGTTTACAGTTGGTAGGAGTTCACAGCACGGATTTATTTTTTTCTGATAAGCAAGTGAGTACCCTTGCCATCATTTAACACTAACTATCAGCCATCAAGAGAAAGGATTTTGGTTTTTTAGCACTCCTGCATCAAAACTCCCATTATGCAGTGGTTAATGGACGCTAGATTTACAAGACCATTAGGCTATGAACTATGTATTCAGACTGGTATTTATGTCATGCTGCTCCCCACAGCTGTGGGGCAAAAAAGACAGGGACAAGGACTAAACACATGCAGTGAATAGACAGAAATAGACTGAACTTGGCTGCCCAGGGAGGTTGTGGAGTCTCCTTCCTTGGAGACATTCAGACCCCATCTGTTCCTGTGTGACCTACTGTAGGTGATCCTGCTCTGGGAGGGGGACTGGAATAGATGATCTTTGGAGGTCCCTTCCAACCCCTGACATTCTGTGATTCTGTGAACAGGAGAGCCCTCTCTCCGTTGTCCTCCGATTTCTCCTATTGACAACAAAGCTTTCCCTGTTTCTTTGTTTTCTGAAAGTCATCACATACAGTTGCTTGAGTTAAAAGGTAGTAGATGCTTTAAAAAGTGAATAAAAAATGAAAACTATCTTCTTTCTGCCTGTACATTGTACCTGTCACTGCACACATCTTCCACGTGATAGGATACATCAAACTAGTACCTATGTGGGCACACTGTTACCTTTTCTGCAAGTGCAGAGTGCAAAACCTTACAACTGTCATCAGAAACAGAGAGGTTGCCACCAAGTGGATCTCTGGCCCCACTGGTTATCAGTTATTCCAACACAGTCAACTCCTGGTCCTGCTGTAAGCCAGTGGACCAAAGTGTCATTCTGCAGTTTTCAAAAATGCAAGATGTTCCCCATTGCCATGGCATTTCATGTTTTAATCTTAATCGGGATGGGAAAAAGAATTATTATGGAGCTTGACAGTGTAAAGTAACCTGTTATATTTAGCATATCCAGGGTCACAGCTAGATAGGTTTTAGGCAAATAATGATTTAAATAAAATCTGAATATCTGTGGGGGGAAAAATGAGATGGTAGTTGGAGAGGAATGAAAAAGACAATTTGTCAGCTTAGCAATAAACTCCAGAACTCTAAAAAATAAAAATATTTTTTAAGCATTCTTTCCAGGTCATTTTAATTCACTGCAAGAGAGTAACATCACTCCTTACGTGGAAGGAATAATGAGATGCATCTCAAGACAGTTTAAAGCTGGATATTGTACATGTGAACGGTTCTTAGGAGTGGGTTCACAGCTCAGAGAACACTTGAATCGGAACTTACTGGATTGTGCCTATTTTGGAGAACATTCTGCACTGCCAAAAGAGAAAGGTCAACTTCAAATTCAATGAACTGTGTTACAGTATTACACAGTATGATCTCTCACTTGCCCATCACAAACTATCTTCTCTATCTTACAAGTGACCAAATACTCAAGTAGTTTTGATAAATTTAGGACTCAAACTGAACTCTACTGGTACTCGCCCTAAGGGAAGATTAAATGAGGAATGAAGGGAAGGACTAGATACTAAATTTATATCCTTGTGTCTTCTACAGTGCACTTGATTAGTAATTTTCCATTCTTTGGTTGTTGTTCTGATTTTCTAAAGAACTTTGTGCTCAGCAGTACACACCAAACTGTGCCGCTCCTGCGACCGTGTCCAACCAGTTCTGCAGCAATCACTGGTATTTATAGTGAAGATATTCCACATCCCACCAAAACTGATTCATACCTCCTTCAGAGAGGCATCATGACAAAAAACACCCAATTTCATCTCCAGGCAGTTGCTTTGGCACACAGATAATTGCCTAGAAACTCATCTCTGGGGACACATAGGAGTCCAGCACAAAATCACCCAGGTATATTCTTACTGCATAATAATCTATTACCATCAGATATTTTCCAAAAATTACACTGAACGGATTCTTAGAAGAACTCCTACCAACAAATTCTAAACCAATAGGCATAGGGAACCTACCTGCCAAATTTGTCATTTTGATCATATGTTAAACTCAGCCAAGAGTTTCAAAATTCCAAAATTCCAAAGCGATATCCAACTTCAGAAAGTAATTTGATTTTTTTTTTAACTTGCTAATGCAAAAAAGTACTCAGTAAAAAAGCAAACAATAGAGAAAACATCCTTCTTCCCACCCTTCAAAGTAAGATTGGCTAAAAAAAAAACCCCAAAAACAAACAAAAAAACCCCACAGAGCATCATAATAATATTTAGCTGATGCCAAGAATAGCATGAAATATTGCTTTGCTTTGCACCAAGAGCTCTTTTAGGATATGGTCCCTGAAAGCATCAACTCTGACTACGGTACTTGGATAAAGAGCCTTAAGACTTCAGGTTATTTTATTGGTGACAGCATTGGTGGGCTTAAGGGTCACGAGGGGTCCCTAAACCTTATGGACTGAAAAGTCACTATCCTAGAAAACATCTAATTTTATATATGATGGAAAGCGGAAAGTATTTGTCACATTTTATAGACAAGAAATAAAAACATGTGGTTATAACACAGTCGCAGTCAGATCTGAATATTTAAACCAAAACAGTTATGCAAATTATTTTGTCAGACCCTTCCCTTCTCCAGTCTAACAGCATCTGGTACCAGAGCAGCCTGTCTGCAGAGATAAGACAAACTCAGCAGTTGGAATACCAATGTTACCAGCTTCTGTGGCCATGATTTGAAGGAAAGGGAAGACAATTCGGCCTAACTTCAAGCTTCCAAATACTTTTTCTTACAAGCATAAGATTGAAGGAAATAAGCAGCTGGTTTACAAGTCTGCAGGAAACCCAAGGTAATTTTTCACAGAGCTGTAAACACAATGCTTTCCTGCATACAGAAATGGTTTGAAAGGCAGAATTTTCTGAGAAGTGGAAACAATTCTAACAGGGGATTTAATAGATAGATATATTAAGAACAATTTCACATTTCTTAGCTATGTCAGGGATTCTCACATACCTCTATCTTGTAGCTTTGTACATTTTCTTCCTCGTAAGTTCATCTTCTTGCTGTTAAAAGATTCCCAAAAGCAACAGAAACTGGACCTTGCCATTCATCCAGAATCTAACACAAACAATCGTGGTTATAAGTTCTTTCATCTCTTTTCTCACTTTTTTGCTTTTTCCTCAGCACCTGGGTCTCCACTGAAACCAAGAAGAAAACTTTCTCAGCAGATATATTCAGGCCTTTCCCAGACAAACCCCCTGAATGCTTCATTTTGATGCCTTAACTCTCACACCACCACTGCTACCTCAGTTGTCCATTAGACTGGACACACTTCTTCCAATTCCCAGCTTGCTCCTAGTCCCCAGCTCTCCAGGAAACCCTTTTGTCCCTTCTCCATCCTAAGAAGAGAATTAGTCTACTAGGAAGCAAAATTACAGTATACATCTTCAAAGTTGTTACATACAAAGTTGACAGCCTGCAACATCCTACCTTTCTACTGTCATAGACGTGTTCTCTTCTGCAAAAGCCTTCATATATTAACTTTTGTTAGTAAAAAATACCATTACAATAAAACTGAGGCCCACTTTGGTCTCAAACACCTGGTGATGGCTTGATGATCTGTCTAAATATTTGTAACAGTGCCCGCTATAGCCAAAACAAGCCCCACAAAATGTGGCTACACAGCACAATTTATAAGATTCTTCAGATGCTTCAGGTCGAACCTCTCAGCACCTCTGGCTTTTTATAACACCTGCCAGCTCTGCCTTGCCACTGTCTGCGGCAAGCATCCCTTCGTGTGGGACCTCGGCAGCGCCACGCTTCATGGTGTTCCACAGTCCTTTGCAGAATAGATTTGAAGCCACTCCCACTGCCCTGCCTGACATGAAGAGAAGGCAGCCAGAGTTCATCACAGCAGAGGCAGAAAGGTTTGTCTCTTCAGGGAGTTGAGAACATCAAGATCACCTATGCGAATGCTTCGAATGCCTGCACACTCAAGTTGCAAAACAGATTGAGGAGTGTGCTCCTGGAATTGGCTCCTTCCCTCTGAGCACAGGTGAACCACCCAGAGATGTTTGGATTGAGGGTGGATCTATCAATTACTCAGATGTTCATGGAGCCAGTTCTCAGGCTGCATCCCTCAGCTGGAAAAGGCAACAGATGACACACAGAGGAACTTGTTATTTCCTATTAGCTTTGGTGCTTAAGATAACTTTTTAAATTATTATTCTTTTGGGAAGACACCTTCATGGTGCAGAGTATCTTCCCATCCCTTGCAATGGCTGAGAAAGAATTGCAAGTATGTAATACTGGAGACAAGAGTGTTGACCTGTAAACCCAAACCAAACCAAAATGATAGTTCTCATTCACTTGTTTGCTCTGCATACAGTTGTCAGATGCAAGGAATTCCAATGAAGAAGGTCACTTGCCCAAATAAAGTTCTCAGGATGACTGTAACACAAAGTCATCAGCCTTCATCTAATTCACTCATATGGACAGAGTTACTAAGCTGATATACAACCCTCATTATTTTTCTGCTACAACAAATAGTGACTTAAAGTCCCACCACATGAGGCTATTTATTTAGAACATAAAGGAAAGTGAACTCCTTAACTGATCCCTGTAGGACAGAAATACCACTGGAGCCCATCAGCAAAACTGTAAACTGGAAATGTCAGCTAAAACAGAGGATGCAACACAAACAATTCCATTTAAAAAAAAAAAAGCGTCTAAAATGTCAAGATAAGTTCCTCCTAAGAAACAGCTTTTTTATTCAGTGCAACAGCCACTATCTGACTTACCCTGATGTATTCACATAGCTGGGTGGAGGTATGATAGCCTTGCATAGAAACATACTTCTAATTTTACATACAGAACACTTGTACACTTTTGACTAATTAGTGCTCAAGGAATATGTTGAAGAGCCTGACCAATACTTTAGAAGATTCAGGTAAGCTCAGGCCTTCAAAAATTTTTAGAATAGGACACTTCAAAAGTAAGGTTTTGGACTTCCAAGCACAACCAGTTTTCATACAAGGGGCAAATCTTAAATTAACCAACCAAGAGCAGCTGAAATTCTGTTATTGGTTGGAGCAAGATCAGCTGGTAGTACACAAAAGCCTTCGCTGCCCTAAAACAACGTGACAGCTAACCTTATGTAGGTATCTCCCACTTAGAGCCATAAATTGCATGAAGATAACAGAAAAAATGCCCATAGGCACATTTGGTTTTAGCTTCTTTTTAAATGGGAAATGAATGGGTTTAATTTGTGTCATACTAGACTTTGTAAGCACACCCTGCCTTGCTATGAGCTACAATAGCAAAGCAACCCTTGTATTTGTTTAGCCATCAGTGTCCTCACCCTCCTCACTCCCCACCCACAGACCAAAACCAGAGGAGAACAAGATCACAGATCCCCCATACAAGCATGTGTCCCAAGTCGGGAGCATTGCTCTATAATTCCTCTCTAGTTGCCAGTGCTAAATTCCAACCCAACCTCAGCACTGAGAAAAAACAAGCACCTCCATGTGAAAACACATACAGGACATAGAAAGGACCAGTAGAGCTGGAGTACAGATCTGACTTTAAAAAGGAGCCTCAAATGGGTGAAATACCTGAATTTGGCAGGGGAGGGAAACAAAACAAAACAAATACAGAAAAAAAACCCACAAAAAACAACAATTGTTTGTTGCCTTTTGGAACACCACAGCCCATGCTGTTGTAATTCTATTTACACACAATGCTTCTGTTTCACCAGTTGCTAGAAGACCACACAGCCCGTAGGGTCTCACCAGTAGACCTGGTCAAAAATGAAAAAGAAATCAAATTAAATCAAGCCTTATCTACTCTAATTTCTAGTCTAGACTGACTAATCTAGTAATCTAGGGCACTAAATAGGACTACAAACAGTAAGGGCTTTCAAGCTTCTTTTACAATATAACCTAGAAACTAAAGAACTCAACGAGAAGCACAGGTTTTCTGGGCTTCCAATACTCCTACCCTCAGAACAGAATCTCTGGGCTGGACGCCTCAAAGCTTCTAGATTCTAATCAGCTGTTCTGCCTTGCTCAACACTTCATTGTGTAATAAGCAGACAGGTGATTTCCATCAGCAACTGGCATTTCCAAGGGGGTATGTAAAAAATTCCAATTTGCAGATGACCACAAGTAGTGTTTTTATTTTATTTGGGATAAACTTGATCTAAGATTTCCTATGAGCCAGAAATACTGCAGGTTAATAATGCTCAAGAATAAACACTGCTTATAATTTGGTTTTGTAGAACATCAGTAAGGTTTGGGGCACTGCAAATGGCTGCTTAAGGCATCAAAGCACTCAAAGAATCCACAAACACCTCAAAGAAGTTAACCTCAGCAATTTAGGTTTTGTTGAAGCGTTTCATGAGATGAACTGGAGAGAAAAATCATGATAAATGATACAGGCATCATTTACAACATGGTGTCCTGGTCTTATGGATCACCAATTCTGATAGCAGAATAGAAAGTACGAACTGCAGTCAAACCAGACTGAAAAAAAAATATTTCCTCCCATTACAGAGAATAACACGCCTGCTCCTTGAGCTACCAATTTTTTTTCATGACATTTTCTAGCCAATGATCAGCACGTCTTTCCTGTTGTGACTTTGTCTATGCTTACAGAGAGATAAATTATTTCAGGCTATGCTTAGTCCCTCTGTGAAGATACAGTTTGTTACAGCTACATTAAAGCAAGCACATCTAGCTTCTGCTAGATGGAACCTGAACAGCTTACTTATGTCCTAGACCCCCACTGTTAAATGCAGAGTCTTAGCCAAACTTGTAGGGGTTCTTTAAAATCAGGTATGGGAGGTTTATTCCCACTTTCACAGAGACTGAACAATTCTTGATATATAGCCTGTCAACTGCTGCATCCCACACCATGTTGCTATGGTTTCATTAACTTGAAGCTGAAGCCAATATCCCAGTTCTTTAGAGCAACCCACTAACGGCTTCTTTAAATATAAGAGTGAGAAAGCCTCTTCTTCTATCAGACCTCACAAGGTCTGCACCACTGAGCAAATCAAACCTCAAGTGTTCCCCAGAGCAGCTCTAGCCAAGCCATACAAACCAGGCAGTTTGCAGCGCAGCGACCTGGTTCAAGACGTGGCCAAATTGACCCTCAGGAAATACTGGGAAAGACGTTTTTCTGTCAGTGCTCTTTCCTGAAGATTCACTCTTGGTAAAGCAGTGCTGTCACATACTTAGTACATAGTCAGACTTCTACGGAGTCAGATGCTATTAGTCAAGTTGAGATTTTCAATGGCTTCCCCTGGGTCCTAACTTCCCAAGAGCTTTGCCTGCTATCACCATGCTCATACTACCTCGTTAGAATAATATCAGGATAATAATTTACGAGGATTGTGATAAGCGCAAGTCAATGCTTTTGGAACTCCCTTTATCTGATAAAAGATATTGAAATCAACGTGAACCAACACCTTCCAAAGGATATGTCCTGTTTATTATGAGTGGGTTTTGGCTACTGATGTTATGTGAGGTTGTTACATATCGCATCACAGCACAGTATGCTTCTGAGAAAGTATATGCTGGCTATTTTCAAATGTAAATTACTCTTATTTTTAAAGCAATCAGTCTTTCTCCCATCACTATTCTCCACTGTGATCCTGGATTTCAGATGTTAGGAGTTACAGTTATGGAATGAGATTACCTATTCCTTGGATTCAGCCATGCTGGAGCTTATGCAAAGGAGCATCAGTTATATTGTGTTATTTCATAGAAAAGAATCATGGAATCATTTAGATTGGAAAAGACCTTTCAGATCATTTTGCCTAACCATCAACCTAGCAATGCAAGGGCCACCACTAAGCTGTTTGCATGGGATTGCTGTGACACATGTGGAGGCCTTGCTGAACCTCAGACAATTGGTCTTGGCCCATTGATCCAGCCTGTCCAGGTCCCTCTGTAGAACTTTCCCACCCTCAAGCAGATCAACACTTCCACCCAGCTTGGTGTCATCTGCAAACTTACTCATTAAACAGCACTGGCCCCAATACTAAGCCCTGGGGAACATCACTTGTGACCATCTACCAACTGAATTTTTAACTCCATTCATCACCACTCTCTGGGCTCGGCCATCCAGACGGTTTTTACCCAGCAAAGAATATAGGCATCCATGCTAGAAGCAGCCAGTTTTTCTTCAGAAGAGTGCTATGGGAAACCATGCCAGAGGCTTTACCAAACTCTTTTCCACAGCCGTTCTCCCATTTCCATGGGCACAGGCTTCACAGGAGCTGTTACGAGAAAACTTCTTCTGAATTTTGCCTAGGGAAGAAACATAATGTCAAAGCCACTCTAAATAAAGCAAACCACATAAACAAAAAAAATCACCTGCTTCTTTAGATTTAGAGATTTATGAACAGGGTTAGTGTCCTTATCACTTGCTCTCATCTCCCCCTCTCAAGCTCTAGAAATTTTAATTTCACAAGGCACCCTGGTATCAATTACACCAGATACAAAGGCCTACTCCAGGCATGCATCAAAGTCAATGAGATAAGAATCCGTCCCAACCTCTGCTGCAGCACAACCAGTATTTATTTAGCTTTTCCCTTGAGCACTGACTCTTGGTATTTCTTACCTTGAAAAAAGTCATCTTTTTCCAGAAGGGCAGCAATTAGCTGCCTATATCCTTGTGATATCTATGATTACAGTCTGACTTGAGAACCCAGGACTTCGGTTCTGGTTATGGATCAGGCATCTCTGCACCTCAGGAAAGCTGTTTAGCTTGTTTTTCCTCACCGCTTCTCACTGCCAGGATCTAGAGAATGACCGAGTACTTAGGCTGCAATTACACAGAAACCATCATGAAACATCATCAGGCTGTACTTTCAAAACAACCCGAACCAATCCCACTGCTGGACATCACAGTTCTCCTCTGTCCTTGCCCGAATCCCACACTCCTTCTTTGCATTAACAGAAAAGGTACCAAGAAAGTTACTAACTTTCTCCCCAGACCTGAGAGCAAAGACAGCATTATGTGAGGACAGATGAAGGCCAGAACCAGCAAATGGGAAGGAAAAGAGGACTGTGTGGCCAATTAGATCAGCCTCAGACATCACAGGAGCAAAGCTTTTGCAATTCTCAAATCTCACTAGCATCTGAAACTTTTTTTTCAAGCTCATGTATTAGATGTGGTATAGAAAGTGTGAATGGAAGGCCACAGCAGAGCCTCTTTGATCCAAAGAGTTTTTGGTAGTCAAACTAAACAGTCCATTAGGAAAGTAGAATTAGAATCAACTGTTACAAACGGAATAAGGCCTGTTGTTGACTATAGCAGTATTCACAGTGAGAAATTGATTCAGCCCCAGAAGCTGAAGTGAGGTGGCAGACAGATGAGATAGGTCCTTTAGATGACAGAGTACTAGAACAGAGGGGATGCAGCTTGCCCACACAGCAAGTCAGAGGCAGAACTAGCTAGCTGCCCTTCCCTTTTCCTGTATATTCTTTTAACAATTTTAGCTATTTGGTCTAGTGCTTTCTAGGCTAAGCATCTGTTAGAGCTTATTTTGGCTCAGCTTCAGGTCCCAGTCTTGTTATTGGGAAGGTATTTTGCCAAATGAAATATCAACCTTTTGGCTCCAGTGCTTGTGAGCAGATATTTAAAATACTGTTTTTGTCAAGGACAACTTCTTTTGATTGACTGCAAAAGAGCCAAATTCAACTTAAGACATGATTACAATCCCTGGAAGCTCTGGTTTGCATTTGATTAAAGGGCAATGGAAATCAAAGATTTCATTTTAATGGAGCAATCCTGAGCCTTTGCAAAAGTTCTACCCAAAACCCAGAACTTCTCCTGTGGTGACACAAGCTGGACATACCACTTGAAACAGTTAAGGACTATGATCTATTTGCCTAGCATATGTCCTGTTATTTGACTTCAGCTGACAAAACAAACGTCTTTAGCAACAATTAAGATACATTAAAATCGGTTATGAACCCATGTCTTAGGAAAGGCACAGGAAATACAATTCTTTGCTGAACAAAGATTACAAAAACTGAACACTACCTTACATAAGCTCTGTTAAATACTGGACTGTGTCTCAAGTCACTTTCTACACAGGCTGTTGTATTTGTTTTGAGTATCTCTGTTGCAACAGAATATTGAAGTACAGTTTTCAGTTGAAGGGATATTCTTTCAGTGCTGTTAACACAGAATCATTGGAAAAGACCTTTAAGATCAAGTCCAGCCATTAACCTAGCAATGCCAGGTCCACCTCTGAACCATGGCCCTAAGCACCACATCTACACGTCTTTTAAATACCTCCAGGGATGGTGACTCCACCTTTTCACTCGGCAGCCTGTTCCAATGCTTGACAGCCCTTTCGGTGAAGAAATTTTTACTAATATCCCATCTAAATCTCCCTTGGCTCATCTTGGGGCCATTTCCTTCTGTCCTATTGCTTGTTACCTGGGAGAAGAGACTGACTCCCATGTCACTACAACCTCCTTTCAGGTAGTTGTAGAAAGCAATAAGCTCTCCTTCCTCTGATCCTCCTTCTCTCCAGGCTAAACAACCCCAGTTCTCTCAGCTGTTCCTCATAAGACGTGCTCCAGGTCCTTCACCAGCTATCATTGCCCTTCTCTGGACATGCTGCAGCGTGTGAGTGAGGAGCCAAGAACTGAACACAGGATTTGAGGTGTGGCCTCACCAGTGCTGAGTACAGGGGAACAATCACCGCTCTGATCCTGCTGGTCACACTGTTTCTGTCACAGGCCAGGATGCTATTGGCCTTCTTGGCCACCTGAGAACACTCTGGCTCATGTTCAGGCAGCTGTCAACCAACATCCCCAGTTCCCTTTCTGCTGGGCAACTTTCCAGCCGCTCCTCCCCAAGACTGTTTTCTTGCGTGAGGTTGTTGTGACCCAAGTGCAGGTTGTGGCATCTGGCCTCGCTGAAGCTCATACAAGTGGCCTCGGCACATCGATCCAGCCTATCCTGATCTTTCTGTAAAGTTTTCTTACCCTTAAGCAGACTGAAAAGAAGCATACAGAAGTTTCCAAGAAAAAGGAATAAAAAGAAAAGCAAGAAGTGTTCCAGCCTAAAAAAAGTTTCTGCAAAGCACTGACTAGCATGCAGTCTCGTCACCTTTGGAGAGTTTTGTTATAGGATTCACAGTCACCCAAGTGTAATAAACACATCAAGGTGAAGCTTTGTTAACTTGCTGTAGCCAATCAACCTAATGCTCTGCCTAATGCTCCACAATTCTTAACCAACAACTTATATATTTCTGTGAGCCTTTGTATGTATGTAAAAAAGTATAAGGCTCTCACAGAAATGAGAAGTATGTTCCACACACCACTATTTTCCCTAGAGTTCTCAGACTTGCTCTGGATGGTAGCGTGACTGATCGTTTGACTATCATCTGTCCAACATCTGCCTTTTAGGGAAACCACCCTGCAAATATAATTAGCTGGCTCTAGCTTACCATTATTCATAATGAATACCTTGCTGTATTTCAAAGCTATCACTGATGCTATTCCCTTAAAAAGATATAGTACACTGACTCAGAGCCTGGGATCCCTGCTGGGAATGTTGTTTGTTGCCGTGTACTTGTCCTCCTGTGAAGTTATATATCTGCGTTATAAGCATCGTCACACAGTGATGGCTGTGATACCTGACCAAGTTAGCTTGGGTATGGGAAATAATCAAGCTGACTGAGCACAGAAATTAAGTGGCCACACCATGAAGGGTGTATTAGTCCAGGCAGGCTGCTGTACGTACATGGCCTTAGGGATTCTTGTACCTAAACTATTCTGAGTGTGTCTGTATTGCAATATATTTGTTTTAACATATATAAGACAAACATAAGTCTGTTTGTGTTTTAATTACTGTTTTCTTCTTGAGAGTGATGCTGTATTGCCATCAGCTTACAACATTCAAATATCCTATCTGACAACTCCCAAGACTGTGAAAGTGGGTGAAAGTTTTTGCATATTGACAAAACAATATTTGCTTGATACAGTATTCCCATAGTATTAATTTTCTTTTGTAACACTCAAAATTTAAGACATAATGCAAAACTATAAAAGCTGATATCACTTATTTTAGGACTACAGTAGTTTGTCTTAAAAAAAACCCACAACCAAACAAAAAACCCAAACTAGCAATTATTGCAAGACTCAAAAAAAAAATATGTGTTTGACGTCACATTTTTGGTGGCAATACTGTAGCATGGTACCTTACACAAGAGAAAGAGTGCAGGGCTCAGAACAGCCTTGGACAGAACTGCAGGTGCTTCAGTCATTTTAATGCCCAGAGGTTGCTATAAACTATATTTAGGATTCTCCTCCTGCCCCCTAAAGGCATAAGTAAGCTCAGCCATACCACTGACTATTCCCAATTTCTATGTGAACTGCAAACTTTTTGGAGCTATATATCCTTTTGTGCCTGTATAGCTTCATCTAAACAGAAATAATAATCCAAGCCACCACAAATCCCAATCTCAGACTCAAGAAAGCTACTGAAGCTTTAACATACCATGACCTAAATTCTGCTTGCAAAGTGAGTTTCTTGGAAACTCCCTCAAGACTCATAAACATAGTTCTGTTTCCAGTAATGTGTTTTTATTTAACATATTTTCTGCATTTAAAACCATAATCCTTGGAAAACTTTGAGAATATATGGAAGACACCTATTTTAAGAAAAAAAAACAATAAAAACCCAGAAAGCAGTTTGGCATCCATGAAATCGATTGTTTATATGAATAAATTATAGAACAAATAAAAGGCCAGACTGACCATGGTAATAACTCTCAATGTTGATTCAAATAAATTAAAAGCGGGCCAGGAAGCTTAAATCTAAATGTGTTTTCAATTGAACTTTCTTCCTGACTGTGTTTAAAGCTCTTCGAGAAAACTTCTGGGGTTCTATTAGTTCATTTCATACTGGGAAACAGCGAACAGTACCACCAACAGCAAGATGTTTTTCTTCTAAATGGAATGAATTTAAACACTCCTGAAATGTTGCAGCCTGCCAGTCTCAGAAAGGTTTGACAGAGAAATGCGTAGCAGCTTTTTTTCTCCCCTATATTTATGGACAGTACTCATATGCCTCCCAGGACAGAATATGCAAGCTTCTATCAAACTCAAATAATTGTCTCCATAATTCTCCTGCAAAGCAAGGTGGTGTTATTATCCACACCTTACTCTGATGCAGAAAGACTCTAGGCTATATTCAGATGATCAATATTTCATCCATGCCCCCAAGTTTAGTATTTCCTACAAACTAGGTATGCATGAAGGCCACATCAGCCAATCAAGGACTCAGTGCAGGCACTGAGGTAAAATTTGACTCAGTTCCACTGGGCACAATGTACATCTAACCTCTACCACTCTGACAGCATATGTTCCTAAGTCCAGTGATCTAGACTTTCATTTTTCTAGAGAGATTCTGTGCTAGCCCTAAAATGAGTCTTTAATTTCTCTTCTGTTTCTAATCACTTCTTCAATTCTTAAAGCTAAAAATATTTAAAAAAAAAATACACAAACAAGACACCTTCCTGAAAACTAGATCCTTGATAGAGATAAAAGCTTTTTTTTTTTTTTTTAAGCTATATAGATAAGAGATATTTGAAGTCACAGGGGCAGGCATGCTCAGAATGAGACAGCATGCATTAACAAACTAGATTACGAAGATGAGAGTGCAGAAGCAAGAACAGAAAAGCAAGCTTCTAGCCCAGCCTCGCCTTTATTCCCAAATACTCAGAATTCATCTACCCTGGGCTGGGCAGAACTATGAGCTCAGTTCTTTGTTTCACACCGTCACCTTGTTTTCACAGGTGAGGGCTGTGTTCAGATGGTTTGCATTAGGCAGGTAAATCAGATGCCTACATTAAGCATCTAGGCTCTATAGACTCTCCATACAATCAATATTTAGAGTGACAATTTTATTAAGAGGGCAACTATGAGCATCTATATTAGACTTTAGAAAGTAAACTGAATTGCCTTCTCCTATCACTAACCACAGAGACAATACAAGGAGTTCAGGGTCTAAACACGGGCAATCATCCAAGACAGAAGACAGACTATGGAAATACTACCCATGCCTCTGTCCCTTGGCCAGAAGTTATTAGAAAGGTATCACCCAGTAATTTTCTGGCTGCCTAATTTTTTAAAACAATAAATGAGGTATAAGAGAAATGAAAACTGAATAGTAAGACTGCAACACCTACGTATTCTCATCTTTTAGAGCTATTGGGAGACTTCTTACTAGGAAGGCAAAGCAATTTCTTTTTCTGGGAAGGTTACTCCTGCCATTCAAAGATATTTTCTTTTAGAAATAAGGGATTTGATTCTCATATTTGCTAAACTGGGACGCGATATAAAAAATGCAAGATATGACTTCCACTGTCTTTAAGATGTACTTAGTGAACCTGACCATTCTGTTAATGAACTCTACACAATATCCCAGAGTGTATACAATAAAGTGTAAGATACTGGCACATTTAAAAAATTATTCATATTTGGTAAGGAAAATGCCTAACAATAAAAGGATCTGGAGGACAACTTTTACAGTATTTTCAGAAAGGGACAGAATCCACTGTAGACTTCAGAGGGCAGAGAATGAAAAAGAAATATTTCTATACAGAGCTAGCTAAGGGAAGATGACTGGGCATGGTGAGGGAAATCTCCCCAAAATTTTGCCATTTTTGTCAGCCTTGCAGGCAGCTATGGAAACAAACGACTGGGAAGATACTTCAGTGATAGATCAGCTCTTGTTATTTTTTGTAATGCAAAAAAAAAACAACAATGCAAAGGGTTGTCATTCAGATCAGTAAGTGGCAAATCTCACATTTCCAAGAATTAGAACAGAAAATCCCCAGAACATCTGAAAACAACTCTGGAAATTCTGAACTTTTCAGATCAAATTGCACTGGGTGAAAGAAGTTAGCCATGAAATTGTAGCTGCAAACAGAAACTTGACTTTTCAGAATGCGGATGCAAATCTCACCTAAACAACCTACTTAATTGTGTTTGTGTACTCCCCTATCTGCCAGAATAACACAAGCTGAGCTGTAAAAGATTGTGATTCAGCTGGAGTACTGGGCAGCTTGGAATCAATTCTCTCTTTGTGCAGACCAGTCCAACCAGCCTTATGCCGTTCACACAGCTGATGCTGTATCATGCTTTCTGATGCAGAAAGACCGATTAGCAAACAGAATATAGAAGGTGAATTTATATGGCAGCTCTTGGGGTATTGGTTAGGGCAGCATTTAGCAAAAGCAGAAAATACTACAGTATAGTCCAAGCTTTCATGATGAACAGGTTTGATATAAAATGCAATCAAATTTTCCTGCTACACCTGAGGTCTCAGTAGCATCAACTCAGCTAAAGAATTAATTCCATTTATTATTGGAAAACAGTACAGAGACAGTTACTGTTCTCCTACTTAAGCCAGTTGGACACTTTCTCTCTCTCCAAAGTGCACAGTCTCTGGGTCAGGAAATGCACTCTTCAGTTTCCTCTCAAAGCTGTTTCCTCAAAGGGTAAGGTCTTTCCTGCCTTTCTTCAGCAGACTGTGTGTGCATGTCCTACATAGAAACTTAACCACTATAATATCAGTCATATTTTGCAGAAGTGGAAAACTGAGATGTAAATGTTGAATGACTTCCCCAAAGTCAGCAGCATACATGGGAGGAGAAGTAACACTATCCAGTTGTTATCAAACACTTCCCACTGAAAGAGCTAAAACGCTGCCCAAAGCGTGCCTCTGCCATTACTTCAGTTATACGGATGACTTGCCTTCATATTGCCCAAGACGTCAGTAACCAAAATGCAATGGGCCCTCAGGTCTCCCAGGTTCCCACACAGAAACTACATTTTATTACTGCTGTTCCTTTTCAGCTCCTATTTCTGTATGTAAATTATTATCTTCTTACCTTTTCCCTCATTGCGCGCTTATTCATCCCATATATCACAGTGCAGCTGCCTCATACTGGAAAAAAAGTGCAAAGCTGTAAAGGGACAGACAAAGCTGTCAGACTCCAGTGATTTAAAAATCATATAAGCCTCAGAATTCAAAAAATAACATTTTTGCCTCTTGGTTACACCATCAAATGAAATATGCATTTTCCAATATAGTTACTTCACTTCTGCAAGTAGATTACATGTCAAGAAACCAAAAAAAATGTTCATGCTGAGTGGCATCACTACCAGTGCCAGCCCCAAAGGTCTAGCTCAGTGCTTCTGGGGACACACACAATTTCAGTCTGGGGTCAAATGTACGGAAAGTGGCGATTCCGACCCATGCGGTAAAGGATACCAAGGGAAGGACATACTTACTCATAAAGAGAAGCAAAGCTGTAAAGTGATTTCATAAGAAAAAGGGACTGGGCGAAGAGATTCTTTTCCTAAGGAATAGCACACTGATACATTCGTTAGCTGTTACAAGTACTAGAAAATTTTATTATTTGAAATCTGCCCACACAAGACTTTCATACTTATCTGTTATCAGCAACATTACACTTCATGTCATTTGGATGTCAGTAGGTATTCAAGGACACAGCACTGCTTTTAAGTCAAGCATAGTAGCAGCAAGTTACCAGACAAAGGGACATTGTGTTAAAGGCTGCCTGTCAGAGATTACTTATTCAAGTTGATTACACGGAAAGGACAGTAATGCTGCCACACTTGTGCTCCATACTCCCTGGGAAAAAAAAAAGAAAAGCCAGGAGTCATATCTAGGTTTTCTTCAGTTCTCAGACAGGAATGATATTACATGATATGTTAAAATATGATACAGGATAATAATATGATACCATACAAGATAAGGATATGCTCTGATATGATACAGGATAATGACATATGATCAATATAATATAATAAATGTAATATTATAGCTATAATAAGTGTTATATGATTATATAATTATATAATAATTATATTATTAATACTATATAATACAAAATAATTAATATAACACAATACAACATAACATAATGACACAAGGGTTGATCTTGCAAGGTAGTGCACCTAACTGCTTTGCTAGGTCAGTGCAAGCACATTCTACCTGGCTTTTAAGTACAAGTGGTATATAAAGGTCTCTCACTTGAGAGCTGACTCGGAACATGATTTGA